>NW_027397072.1:12693088-12751588 GCF_003265705.2 Callorhinus ursinus | reverse complement strand
AGACGTAGATCCTGGGGAGAACGCGGATCCTGGGGAAGACGTAGATCATGGGGAAGACGTAGATCCTGGGGAGAATGTGGATCATGCAGAGGATGTGGATCAGAAGGAGGACATGGATCACAAGGGGGACGTGGGTCTCAGGGAGGGCGTAGATCACAGTGAGCACCCATGAGACATAGTGGGTGGTGGACTGAGTTCACATTGACCCCGGGATGCTGAATTCTTGCTGACACGGATCCTAAGACAGCATTCAGGAAGACAAATGACAAATAAATCGTAAGGGGTATCCAGATACCAGAGAGTAAAACTTTTCAGCTTATCCCCAGCTCAGGTCCTCTATCTGTTTTTTCTCCTTTACCTGAGAAAGCCCACAGAGCATCACCAGAGAAGAGAAGGCTGGATGAAAGCCAGAGCCGGCCAGAGTCCCCAGCTCTAGCTGGTGTGAGCAGCTGGGTTTCTGCTTATCTCAGAGCCTCCGAGTCTTCGTGTAACATGGAAAGTTCGCAGCCACCCTTGTGAGCCCACTTCCCCGTCCCGTCAGTGATACGCTCAGCCCCATGCCTGGCACGTGATAAGCTTTAGTATGTGTTAGATATTATTATCACTGCCATCTCTATTATTACCAAATGCCTAACTCATGGAACAGAGGGGAGATGCCCACAAGATAAAGGGATTGTCGGGGAGGTATTCTCTAAAGACACAGCCTTACCCCATAGCAAACCATGTCACTTTTAGCCATGTTATCCTTGAGAAGCCAGGCTCCTCAGACCCGGCGTCCCCCTGTGTGGAACAAACGAGCAGAGAGGCCACAGAGAGGTGCTGTCCTGGAGGAGGACTCTCACTGGAAGCAGCCAGACCTCTCCTGGACGTGGCAGTATTAGTTGGGGACAGGGTGACACATTTACAACCCAATGTGTGCTCTACAGGGCAGGCACTGAGTCTCCAGACAGGGAAGAGAAAGTAGTGTCCATTAGATGATCTCATTTGCTCTTCACAGCAAGCCTGTGAGTAAGGTGTCATTATCCCTGTCTTACCACGGGGGCAGCTCAGGCTCAGAGAGGGTAAGTGATTTGCCCACGATCACACTGCTGATAGGGATTTAAACCCACCTTGGCATGCCTCCAGGATGCCTGCAGGTCTGTCTTCGGGCCTCTGGATAGATAGAACAAATGTGGGCTCCCAACCCTGAACGTGGTTCTGGGGACCCCATCTGAGCATGTGCAAAACTCAGCAAGGTGAGTCCAGAGTGAGAATTCTGCCGCACTTGTCCTTGCCTTTAATAAGAAACATGAGGAGGCGGAGGGGCGGAGGGAGAAGAGGGGCAGGTGGGAGAAGAGAGAAAGGGGAGGCGGGGAGAGGGAGCCGGGAAAGGTGGCCCTTACTTAGCACCCACTGCGGCCGGGCCCCAGCTCAGTGCTGTGCATGGGTCCCCTCACTCTCCCTCCCCACAGCCGCTACACAGGAAGTGTTCTCATTACCTCTCCTCCAAGAGGAGGAAACGGAGGCCCAGAGAGACCAAACAGCTTTGGGCAGGTCGAACATCTAGCCGTGACGCAATGCTGGATTGGCGCCGGTATGTGTCCGACTCCGGAGCTCCAGCTTTTAGCCAGTCCTAGCTGGTAGCCGCCTGGGGAGAAGGCCAGAGGGAAACGTGCAGGGAGCCCATCAGGGAGGAACAGGGAATGGATGACAGAGGATGCTCCGTCCAAGCACAGGGCCTCCCAAAGGCTTCTTGCTGGCTGGCCTGTTGGGGAAAGGATGGGGAACGGTTCAGGCTGATGTGGCCTAGAAGGATCCACAACCCTCCTCAGATCCCTGCACTACTCACCGGATTCCTAACACGACCACCATGGGCTGAGTACACTCCCTGCCACTCTGTGAAGTTAGTATTCCATTTTAAAGATGAGGACACTCGGGCCCCAAATCATTTAAATGACTTACTCAGGGTCAGTCAGAGGTAGTTGCTCTGCCAGCTCTGTTCCCACAACTCCCCGGGCCCATCCCTGAGGGAGCACCTCCTCCCCGGGCCCGTCCTTGAGGGAGCACCTCCTGCCCGGGGCCTGTCCCTGTGGAAGCACCTCCTCTCCAGGCCCGTCCCTGTGGGAGCATCTGCTCTGACGTCCAGTGGTTTTATTTTTAATGTGTCTCTTTTCTCTAGAGGCCTGTGAGCCCCTCACAAACAGGGACAGTGTCCCTGTCATTTGAGTTCCAAGCTCTGAAGCCAAGGCTGGAAACAGAGGTGCTGAGCACATGGAAGGATGAAGCGAAAACTGAACTCTGCTCCTGCCTCCCCAGCTGCCCCTGTCCCCACCCCTCTGCGAGGAATAAAGCCTGCACTTTCCACTCCCAGAAGAAGACAGGCGCTTCTAGGACACAGAAACCACTGTTGGTGAAAGCTGTCTAGCGTTCAGACAGCCCTGCCTTCTCATTTTACATATGGACAGCTGCGACTCGGAGAGGGGAGGAGGCTTGCCTTGAATGTCAGGGGTCCACTTGGGACATGGGGACGGGCTCTCACCCTGCGCTCTGTAGCCGTGTGACCCCGTGCCAGTCGCCTCCCCTCTCTGGGCCGTCTCATGGTAGCCTCACCTATGAAACGAAGGCGACTTTCCTGCCCGCGCAGCAGCTGTAGGGAGTAAATGAGGTGATGCATGGGGCAGAACCTTGCCGATTTCCTGGTATGGCCCCGGCCCTGGGCAGACCCCACCGATGCCATCTCTGGCTGTTACCCTCACTTTCTCCTTCATGCAGCACCGAGAAGGTGCAAGGTGGTCTCAGGACGGACTGGGCTCTCCGGCAGGAGGAAGATGAGGCTTGTTCAGTTCTCCTGCCATGTGCGTCTTGTTTTGGAATTCAAATGATGATAACTCCCCCTGCTTTTTCTCGAAGACCACAGGGTGACTAGACCGTGCATATGGGTTTTCTAAGATGTTTAAGATTTCCCATAAACATCTACAAGAATTTGGGGTACCGTTTTTAGGCCCAAAGTGAAGCGGCTCATTTCCTTCCGTTGGCCCAAATGAGATCACAGGGCTTTATTGTTCTCTGGGTTAAAAGGTACACTTTCCCAGAAAGAGGAGGGCGAGTCACGGTGAAAACGGACGTCTCCGACAAATTTGCTAAAAACCAGATTATCCATCTTGAAGGAACGAGGGGATCATTTGAATGCATCCCTGCTTCTCAGGCCCCAGCACTTTCTCCAGCCTCGTGTGTGAGCACCCTTGTCCCTGATCAGGCAGCCTCTGTCTGTGAGATCAGAATTCATTAAACTGTGCTTAGTTCACGCTTTTCGTGCCATTAGAGTCGGAGAGCTGTTTGAAATAAGATTCCCGCTGATGAATGGGTCTGTACAATTATCGGTGACAATGCAGCCCCTCCACACTGGGCTGAGCGCGGGGGCTCCTCCCAGCGGAGAGGTGAGCCAGGGCCCCGGGGGTGGGAGCCTGCCTGGGGGAGAACCAGCATTCCCCCCACCCCCAAGATGCGTGTTTATTTCCTAAAGACGAGCCCTTGGCTTTTTCCGAGCAGGGAAGATGGCTGTAGCTTTCTGTGGGTGTGTTAGCTGTGAGCCGAGTGCTCGGGGAACTTTGGAGTCCTGCCAAACTGGGCTCAACTCCCGCCTGAGCTCTGAGACTCCCAACAAACTTCTGAGCCTCGGTTTCCTTTTCTGTAAAAGGAAGACAATGATGCGCACCCTGCCCCTTCTCGTGGGCAGTACAGATTAGGCCAGGGAGAAGCGTCCAGCACCTGCCGGGGGCATGGCGGTGCTCAGTGACGGTCCCCTGGCTTATTTTGACATCTCTAATTTGAAATTGCTGTGGTCTAAGCATGGCTGCTCCCTGACATCAGACTGCAGAAGCCCTTCTGAGAACTCCCTTCCTGCTTAATGAATGAAGACAGATTCTAACAGCTGGGGCCAGACAAAGAAACATGTGTCAGGCTCCGGAAGCCAGTTTCCAAAAGAGCCTGGGGAGCAGGGAGGAATCTGGGTGAAGGGCAGGGCGGGGCGGGCCAGTACGTGGCCCAGTGCGGCCTGCTTCCGCTTTCCGGAATACCTAAGGCCCCGTCACTTCTGCCCGATTCCTCCCTCTTCGAGAGCAGTTATGAGCCAAAACAGAAAAATATACAAAGCTTCATTTTCCGAGCAGAAAAGGAGACTCCCAACTTCATGAATAGCTTTCTTCATATGGATATCCATCACTTGAAGGGATAATGGCGCTCCTTCAGACATTCCACTAGGAGATAGTTGAAACTCTTGATAGAACAATCACACTTAGCAACAGAACAGAGATGTTCGATGTATCATGAAGGGGAACGATAGCTTTCTTAGGAATTGTTGCCTATGAGATCCAGAAGATGATTAAAGACGTCCAAAATAGCCATGCCTCCTCTCCAACAGAGAAAAATCAGAATTCAAACAAATCGCATCAGAAAGACCACTCCTCCCCCTCCGGTACTGAAGCCAGAGAGGATTTCCCTCACTTACTAGCAGTATGATTTGGTAAACATTACATAGCCTCTCTGGGCTGCAGTTCCCACATCTCTAAACGGAGTCCTAACGAGGATAAAATGTCAATAAATAAGAAACATGACTGGCATTTTGTCTGATACAACATTCTTGTAATGGGCTTCTAGTGACAGAATTCATCTGCACCCCCAGCAATGGCAAACATTTGTTGTGTTTATGAACTGGGGGCTTGTAATTCTGGTAGGGAAAAATCTAACCCAGCAAAAGAGACTTGGGGACATAAAAGAGGGACAATAAAGTATGGTCAGAGCAGTTTCCACCCAACAAGTCTGGACGGACTATTTGTCTTATGAATTTTTGTAGGTGAGTGCATCTTCAGGATTTGTGTTTGTGCGATCAAAATAAGCGATCCAGTTTGTGCGCCAGGGCAGCCGATGGTATATAAAGATGGTTGAATTCGGTCCCTACTTCTGTCTGTTTTGCTGCTTGGACACAGTGTGTGGGCAAGCCCAGCTACATACTTTGCAGGACATACTGCAAAATAAAAATGTGGGATGCCTCGTTCAAAAAGGAGGAATTTCAAGATGGCAGCAGAATAATAGACAAAGGTGGGCCCTTTGGAGTGAGGGGCCTGTGTGACCAGGCTGGTTGAGGGCTGTGAAGCCAGCTCTGAGTATAGGGCCTACGCAAGGTGACGGTGTGCTAAGGAGAAAAGGTCTGCTCCCAGAGGCCACCTCTGAGCCACCCGGCCCAGATACTTGCCATCACATCACCAATGTTATTTTCTGAATAAAACTTACCACCCTTGGGGCACCTGGGTGGCTCAGTCGGTTAAGGCTCTGCCTTCAGCTCAGGTCATGGTCTCAGAGTCCTGGGATCGAGCCCCGCATCTCGGGCTCCCTGCTCAGCAGGGAGTTTGCTTCTCCCTCTCCCTCTGCCCCTCCCTTCTGCTCATGCTCTCTCTCTCTCCCTCTCTCTCAAATAAATAAAATCTTTAAAGAAAAAATAAACCATGATGGGGGGTAACACTGCATACCCATGAGAACAGCTAAAATACAAAATCCTGGCATTATCAAGTGCTGAGGAGGATATGGAGCAAATGACTCTCTTGCTTTGCTAGTGGGAATGCAGAGTGATCCCGGCATTCCAGAAAACAGTTTGACAGTTTCTTAGAGTCAAACGTATACTCACCACACAAACCAGAAATCCCACTCCTAGATACTCACCCTAGGGAAAGAAAAACGTAAATTCATGTAAGCACCTCTACATGTATGTTTTTAGCAGCTCTCTCCATAATCACTTAAAACTGGAAACAAGTCAGATGTCCTTCAAGGTAGAAAACACAACCGTTGCGTTGCAGACGATGGGGTAGTACTTGGGAATGAACAAGAATGAGCTATTGGTTCGCACAGCAACCATGTTACGTGCATTCTGCTGAGTGAAAAGTCAGTCTGGAAAAGCTGACACACTGTGTGATTCCCTTCATATGACACTTTCCAAAAAGACAAAATTATAGTGATGGAGAACAGATCAGGGCAATGATCTAGCCCAGGAAGGTTGTCTGGGGTGAAGGAGCCATGCTGCATCCTCATTGTGTTGGTGGTTACACAAATCTATACATGTGCTAAAATTCTTTGAACTTTACACTCCCCAAAAGATCGATTACACCGTATGTTAATTTGAAAATAAACTTTAAGAAAGTTAAAAGTTCACTTTTCCCCTATATAAAAGAAATGCTGATATAATACAGGCAACACAGTGATCCAAGAGGTGGGCTTTGTCTATCTTCCTCCTTCACCCTATCCAAGATATGGTCTCCATCCTCCTGACCCAGGGTCACTGCCAGGGCACCAGCCATCGCAGACAGGTTCCAACTATCAAGATGGAGGAAGGGGAAAGATCGCAAGGATATTTTTAAGGATCATTCCCTGTGACTATATTTCAATGGTCAAAACACAGCCATGCCTAGGTATAAAGGAAGCTGAGGGATGTAATGTATAAGCTGACTGCAGTTCTTCTTACTAAGAAAATGAGAGAAATAAATACTGAAAAGCTAATTGCCTTCCCTGCCGCAGGGTCCTAACCCCTTTCTTCAGCTAAGGCCCTCTCCTAAGTTTCTGGTTCATATGTGCAACTGCCTACTTGACATCTCCTCTCGGATAGCCGATAGGTACCTCAAGCTAACGTGTTCCTAGACCTAAAATGATGGCCTCCTCTTCCATCATCTGTTCTTCCTCTGATCTCTCCCATTTTAGTCAGCATGCCACTGCCCACCCAACTGCTCAAGTCAAAAGATCAGTCGTTCTGATTCTTTCCTTTCCCCCCCACACAAAACTGCATCCAGTCTTGTCAGTTCTGTCCCCCGGGATCTGCCCATCTGCCTCGCCCCATCGTCTCTTATTGGACAATTGCAACAGCCTCCCATGGGCCACCTGACTCCATTCTCCCCCAAAGGAATCTGATTCTTTTATTTATTTCTTATTCTTTATTTTATTGTATTACGTTAGTCACCAGACAGTATATCGGTAGTTGTTGATGCAGATTCTTTTAAAATATCAGTTCCATGCTCAAAACCTTCCAATAGCTGCGCACCGCGTTTAAAACCCAAATCCAAACTCATTTTGTTGGCCTACAAAGGCTTGCCCAATCTATCTCCTTCCTGCTGCTCCCATTTTGGCTCCTCCCTCTCTACCCCTTGTTCACCAAGTTCCATCCACCGTCCTAGAATTCTCCATGCCCCGTCCTGGCTCAGAGTATTCACGTGTGCCATTCCTCTGCCTGGAACGCTCTTCTCTGTTCCTTACCCGACCTTCCTCCTTCCCCGTTCAGGCCTCACCTCAAAGGTCTCCTTCTCAGGGTTGCCTTCACTGATGAGCTGTTGTTTGCAGCAGCTGTCTGCCCCCTTGAATCTGGACGCTGTGTCACAGGACAGCATTCTGTGTTCTTTGCAGGACTTGCAACCTGTTTTCTACTGGTCTCTCAGCTCTCGAAGCAAAGTCCATGAGTCAGAAGCCACCGGTCTCTCTGTCCTCTGTAGATTCTCGGCTGCTGAGTAAATGAGTGACTAATGTCATTTCCTCTTGCTAGGACTGGGTTTTCCCAGGTCTACACGAGCTCAATGACCTCCCAGCCCTGACATCTAGCCTTCTCAGCATCAAAAGGCCACCCCAAAGCCTCCCTTAGGCCCACACCCCCGGAGGACCAGCAAGGCTCAGAACTTTTCCACGAGCTGTATCTTCCACAGAGGTCCCAGAAGGACATGACCTGGAGCCCCCCTCAGAGGCTCAGATGCTTTCCAAGGGCTGGCAGTCTGAATTCTTTCCGGAAGATAATTAACATACCTTTACAATTGGGCATGAACCCAAGTTTCCCTGCTTATAAGCAGATCAACAAATCCAAAAACACTGGGTGCCTACAAAGATGCTCTGCCCTGGGTAAGACCCGGTGAGGAACACAGGCGCCAAAGGACACAAGTGATCAGAGAAGCTGCAGGCTCAGCCAAAGGGCTCCGCGGACCGGCTGGGTCAGACAGCAAAGCAATGTCAAGGATATGATGTAAACAAAACAACTTCAACCCAAAGCCCAATTCATAAAAGCAACTGATAAAACTATCTTGATGTTTTCAGATCATGTTCCTAATGAAACTGGAAATGATACTTAAAAATCACTCAGCCAAAGAACATCAATCAAATTGTGAGGTTTACTGACATCTATTATGAGCCAGGCTTTGTGGCCGGGCCTTAGAAGAGTGGGGGAATGGAGACTTAATAAAACCAAAGCCCCTGACCTCAGGGAGCTCCCACTCTCATTGTGGAGAGAAGGGTGAGGCAGAAAAAAAAAATTTTTTTCTTGGCATCTCAAGACTACAACGGAGGAGCACCCCCAGGGCGCCTGGGCGGCTCAGTTGGTGAAGTGTCTGACTCTTGATATCAGCTCAGGTCATGATTCCAGGGTTGTGAGACTGAGCCTCACATCAGGCTGGGTGTGGAGCCTGCTTAGGATTCTCCCTCCTTCTCTCTCTCTCTCTCTCTCTCTCTTCCTCTACCACCCCCCAACACACACACACACAAACACACACAGAGGACATACCCCGGAGGCTCCATGATGAATTGGTTATGTTGATCAACCACACCGATCCTGGAGTCCAGGGGAGCTTCTAGGAGACACGGAGATCTGAGCTGGCCCAGGACAGCAGGTGAGAAAGTGATCGAGCAAAAAGAAAGCAGAACCAGGATCAAGGAGGAAGGAAGCAAAAGTCCCATCTGGCAGATTTCAACAACTCCTACCGCGCTGACAGGGTGGTTGTGGGCAGAAGGTTGGAGAAGGCAGGCTGCAGGGGGAATATTGAATGGGAAGGTGGTTTTTTTCCCATCTAGGTTAAGTTCACCAAATCACCACCTCCTACAAGCTAAATCTGATCCAAAGCAACTGTTGGCTGGTATCGAGTGTTAAAAAAAAAAAAAAAAAAAAAAGTGAATGTGGATTCCTTTAGGGCATTTTTTTACCTAAAACTCCATCTTCCACAGGTGTCCTATTTGAGGCCACTTCACACCTTTGTGTTGCCTGCCTAGCCTGAAGGTATTTGAGTTTGTGACCTTTGTAGGCAGCATCCTGATACTTATAGCAAATTGGAGAGTAGCAAGCATCTAGTTGAATTTCTAGAGCACTAATCCAGCTTCCCGTGCAAGAAAGATTGAAGGAAAGAGCCTTCCTGTAGTGGGGCCTGGACCTTACACAGTAGAAATGCCTTGGAAAGGCTCTGCCCCTGTAGATGAGGGGCCCTGAAGATTCAGTGCCATTAGCTTCAAGGTAAATCATCCTCTGAGCTTCGCTGAGGGCCACCCTAATCATCACAGACCTGAGTCCGAGAAGACCAGAGAAGATGACGTAGGCGCAGCTGTTTGGGCCCCCGATGTTTGAGTCTTTGTACTCAGGCACCAGACATGTGAGTGAGAGGAACTTCAAATGACGCCATCAGTCCTGCAATCTTAAGAACTTGAATTAAGTGGCACCTGGGTGGCTCAGTCGGTTAAGCGTCTGCCTTCTGCTCAGGTCATGATCCCGGGGCCCTGGGATCGAGCCCAGTGGGGAGTCTGCTTCTCCCTCTCCCTCTGCCTGTATCCCCTGCCTGTGTGCTCTCTCTCCCTCTTTCTCTATCTCAAATAAATAAATAAAATCTCAAAAAAAAAAAAAAGAACTTGAACTAAGCCAAGTCACCTTGCTCAGAAACCATTGATGTCTCCTCTCGTTTACAGGAGGAACCCCAAACTCTCCTGCCTGCACTTTTAGACACTCCCCAGGGGACCTTAGTGGACTTTCTCAATTTCACCTCCATGGCCACATCTCTCCTCTATCAAGATATACCCTCCACATCCCGTTTGCATGTCCTAGCACAGGGCATCTCCCTTGGCTGGAATACTCCCTTCCCCAACCTTTTCTCTTTATTCTACTCTTACCCTTGCCGGACCTTAGCACCCATGTCCCAGAGAAGGTCTTTCCTGGCCATACTAGCCAGGCCTACTACTCCACAGTGGATTAGTGCCTTCTGTTCATCCAGGCACTGCTGTACCAGATACACTCACTGCTCTCAAGGGCTTCGTGGTGCAGCAGGAAGAGAAATGGTAGGAAGGTCACAACAATACAGTGTGAGTGCGCTGTGGGAATCATAGGGTCCTCTGAGGACATGGAAGACAGGGCATCTGCCTCTACCTGAGGGTCAAGTAACATGTCACTGAGGAGGGTCACCTGACCACCTGATCCATCTTGAAGAGCAAGGAGGCATGTGTCAGACAAGCCAAGGAAAGGCATTCTTGGCAGAGGGCTCAGGACGTGCAGGGCATACAAAAATATTTAGGGTCATGCCTGTTTGCCATTCCTACACAAGACAGGTCAAAAAAGAATCCACTTTCTTCATCCAGAAGAAACAAGCCACTAAAGAATCTTGTGGAAATCTCTTTTCGAAAAATATTTAAATCTCGGGAACTATAAGTTCAAAGACTACAGACAAATTGTTCAGTGGGTGCACTTGTCCATTTGGCACATACAAGGCATCGAGTGTATGATTTGACTCCTTGGATTCCACTGTGAGCTTCTCAAGGGCAAGGGCAAGAGCTTGATTCTCTGCCTTTCCTAGAAGGCTTGGGCAGTGCCTGACTAGAACAGAAGTCAAGAATTACTTCTGGATGGATCATTTGGTGGACGGATGGATGAATGGATAGACAGATGGATGATGGATGGATGGATGGATGGGTGGATGGATGGCTGGATGGATGGAGAGACAGATGGACAGATGGGTAGATGGATGGATGATGGATGGATGGTTGGATGGATGGATTCATTAATTTGTTAGTTCATTAATGCAGAACTTCCCAATCTTCCAGTGCTCAAGGAACTTCAGAGCTCATGATTTTCAAATCCTCATAACTTGAGCCACACTGGAAAGATTCAGTCAAGACGCATCTCTATTTTAGAGTAAAAATCCCCTGAAGAGACATTTCTGCAGCATCTTTTGGTATGATAGGACTCCCAATAGAGAAAGTTGTTTTCTTTATAGTTCTGTATTCCATGGAAAAGGTAAACAGACAACTCTAAGAATTATCATCTTATTTTATTTTTTAAATCGTGACTGTATATTTTACACCACTGTGATCTGCATCGGCGTTTGTTTTGTTATCTGTACACTATTATATACTAGAGATGCAAGGAGCTTGCTCTTTCTGTCTTTCCCGGCCACATCCATCAACGTACTGCTCTCCTGTGTGATGTCTGTGACCAGAGACCATGTTGGATGGGAAAGGGTGAGGAAAGTAGGGAAAGGAGAAACTCCAGACTTGTTGGTGTGGCTCACAAGGACTTCATGGTCTGGCTCTCTTCCACTTTCACCTTCCAATCGCCCACACGCCTCCTCCATTCCTGTCATCTGCCAGCCACGGGGCCGAAGCTTCCACCCTCTTCTGTGCCACCCTTCTTCCATCCCCCTTTACCTGTGGGCCGCCCACCTGCCTCCAGGCTTAGGTCTCCATACAGCTCCACCCCAGGCAACTAGAGGAGCTTTTATTCAATCCCTTCAATGAAATCCCATTGACAACACACTATGTTCATTAGTTTCCTAGGGTTGCTGTAACAATGGTCACCAACTGGATGGCCTAAAGCAACAAAAATGTATTCTTTCACAGTTCTAGAGACCAGAAGTCTCAAATCAAGATGTCATCAGGGTTGGTACCTTCTGGAAGCTCCGAGGGAGAATCTGTTTCATGCCTATCGCCTAACTTCTGGTGGTGGCCAACAACCCTCACCATTCCTTAGCTGCACCAGTCCAATCTCTGCCTTTGTCTTCACATGGCCTGCCTATAAAGACACTAGTCATTGGATTTAGGGCCACTGTGATCCAGTATGACCTCATCTTAACTAATTTCACCTACAAAGAACCTATTTCCCAATAAGATCACCTCTGAGGTTCTCATCATATTGAGATATCTCTGTCTACTCTTTGCTGTGCTCTGGAAGTAAATTCAATATAATTCTTCCTTCAAGATGCTGAAAGTGTAAGGGGTGCCTTATGTGTACTTCTTTCATAATGCTAATCACATATGTTTGCAAGCATCTATATATTAATTTGTCTCTAACATGGGTAGGAATGAACTCTTACTTCTTTCTTCTATCTCCAGCTCCTTGAGAGCCTAGCCCTCAACAGCGTCTCAAAGTAAATCGCTAAGTAAATGTGTGGCAGAACCATTTGCGATGGCCTTTGGGATCTGAGGCCCAACAAACCATTGCGTACCATATCCCTGCTGTGCACAATCACTTGTGCCCCTCCCCAGGAAAGCCACTGCAGCCAAGGGGGTCTCCAAGTAATTATCTGTACTGGATCTGAAAGCTGGGGATTTGCTCAGTGCCCTGCATTCTTGTTTTGGGATGTGAGGTCCTAGGCTGCATGCCAGGTGTGATAATAGTGCCACAGAATCACGTCTCTGGCCACTGCTCACTGCTTTTCCAGGCTTGATCCCAAAGCTCGGGGCATAGGGAGTATGGGGGTACTACAGGGATATTGTGTTGTCTCCATTCGGTTGACCTATTTCCATAGACACAGAAGCAAACCAGCCTTAACTCAATGAAGGAGTCACCATGTCAGACTGGCGACAAATTTGCAGGGATTTTAACACACATAGCCATGAATTATTGACCAGGAAGTGCCAGGAAAGAGGCAAGACCAATTTTGCCCAAACCAAGAGCTGGTTCCCTGGGACACATGCCTGTTGTTGGTAAGCAGACATACACGACCCTCCGGACAGCTTCTCTGGAGGGAATGCGTGTCTCCTTTTCATCATAGGATTTGGGCTTTATTCGAAACAGGAATGTGCTGTTTGTCAAACAAAAATTACTCAATTCAAAGAATATGTGTGGCTTCTAGGGAGCAGTAACAGCTGAGAAACCCACACTGGTTCTGGACGAAATTCAATACAGGCCAACCTAATCGCCATGACGGGGACTTTGGAATGAGTCTGACATGCCTTTGCGGTATTGGACAAACAGCTCTCCCTCCTTCTCGAGCGGCCGGGGCGTTCCCCGTGGAAGCCCTTTGATAAGAAGAAGCAGGCTCCTGGGAGGCGAGCCACCCACCACTTTCTTAGGCGCTATTGTCCTGAGTTGGGGGATTGTGATGTGGGGCTCCAGCCTGTGAGCTGCCCTGTCAGGTCCACGGGGCGGCAGCCACACAATGCCACCCCTCCTGCAATGGGCCATTCATGGCGGCCTCAAGGTTCCCTGTTGGGAGCCCATTGACCCCAGGATAATAGATGAAAGTGTTTTCTCACTTGCCTTCGCCTCCTGACCCCTTGCCACCATTTTTCATGCACTGTCTCCTCTCCAGCCAGACGGAGGAATTCTTCCTCTGATGGTGAAGGCCTGATGACCCTCTCCTGCATCCCGCAAGTTGACTGTTTGCTAGAGGGTTGCCCAAAGGGCGGGGCAGGATGGGGGAGGCCTCCCTGCATAATGCAACCAAGCCAGGAGAAGGTCATTTCCTCCTACTTCCATTCCTGTGCACATGCATGCGCGCGCGCGCACACACACACACACACGCCAAAGCAGGGCTTCTTTACCAAAACCTTAAACTAGTGAATTTGTTGGTTTGCTTGCTTCCTTGTTTGTTTTCCAGGATTTCTGACTTCCTGGTGAATCCACCCCGCACAAGAAGAGTTCCAAATTCAATGGCCGCAGGCTTCCCCAGATCCACTGTCTTCTCAGAAGGGCCAGGTCACCAAGCACGTGGTGGCAACAGAGCAAGCTGCAAGGTCTGTCCAGGGCTGTCCTGACTGGAGAGACCTCACATGATGCAGTGAAGCCTGAGCACTCCGCTGAGGAGAAGTGACTGACCAGGCTCACATGGCTGGTTAACAACACCCCTGAGAGTGGCACACGGCTCTTCCGGCCCCATTCCAGGGCTCTGCCTGCCTCAAAAGGCCTCTTTAGAGGTACTTTCTCATCGTAACAGACAGACAACATCAGGCTTTAGCAAACGTGTTTTATTATAGCAAAAAACCTCGGAATCACCACATTCTTCTTTCTGGGGCCCACAAACTACTGATGATGACACTCAGAAAAGAACAAACTGCCACGAATTCAGATGAAGACACGGAAGCCATGGCTGGGCCCAGATCTGTGGCGGCCTTGGGTTCTTCATCCCATTGATAGCTCCTTGAGTGAGAACATGACCCCCTACTCTGCCTTTTGCTGCTTCATCGCCTCACGCTGCATGGGCTACGGAGTCTGGTATGTGGGGGATGGAGACAAGCCGAGAGACCCCGACATTCTACTGTCAGAGGAAGGTGCTCAAAGTCTTGGAGGCATGAGCCATGGCAACACAACCAGTCTGTGTGTGGAGGCGTTGTCACCACAGTCGGAGCTGAGAAGAGCCCAGGAGTCAAGTGGGCCAACCCCTCATCATTTTATGGAGGGAAAGCTGAGGGCCAGAGCGGGAAAAGTCTGGCTCACAGAGAGGATTTCACAGTGGAGCTAATGAACCTTAAGCACAGGGGCCCTTCACTTGCTGGGACCCTTCCAAGGCCCTTGAATTAGTCAGGGTTATCCAGAGAAATAAAACCAACAGGGTGTGTGTGTGTGTGTGTGTGTGTGTGTGTGTGTGTGTGTGGAGAGAGAGAGAGTCACCAACAGAGAGACAGAAACAGAGAGAGACAGAGATTTTAAGGAATCGTGCTCACACAATTGTGGTAAGTATAAAATCTGCAGGGTAGACCAGCAGGCTAGAGACCCAAAGAAGAGTTCCAGTTCAAATCTGAAGGTTGTCTGCTGGTCAAATTCTTTCTTCCTTCGGGGAGGTAAGTCTTTTTTCTATTCAGACCTTCAATTGATTGGATGAGGCCCACTTATATTATAGAGAGCAATCTACTTTATTCAAACTCTGCCAATTTAAATGTTAATCTCATCCAAAAAAAATAAAATAAAATAACCACCTCACAGAAACATCCAGAATAGTGCTTGACCAAATATCTGGAAACCATGGCCAGGCCAGGTTGACCATAAAATTAACCATCACAGCCCTGTTAACCTAGTTAGGAATCTATAATTTCTAGTCTGCTTTTAAGAAGACTCCCCAGAATACAAAAGCTCCAGACCCCACAAAATCTGGTCACACAGCCTTGCAGAGGTCTTGCCAGGATTAGAACCTAGGGTCCCTGCCTCCCCTCAGGAGCTCTGCTCTGGCATTCATGAGAGGACACCAGAGGTCAGTCAATGTAAAATATAACAAGATGCCCAGAGAAAGCCTTGCCTGCTCAAGGAGGCTGAATGCAGACAGGATTTATCAGATACGCATTGCTTCTCCTTCATTTTCCTGCAAAAGAAAGTGTGCCAGAGTCCTGATCATCCCCCAGAATATTTTTGAGTGAACGATTCAATCTGAAGCCCAAAGAGGTGGGCTCAGGGTAAAATAATCCAAGGCCTCCTGGTCCTCCAATTTCCTGCCTGTGTTGTGGGACCTGTAGGGTGGTGTCCTGCCAGGGGCAGCCCTTTGCTCCCCAGGTCTGGAAAGACAAACACACATACACAGGTCCAGCTTCTCGTACAAGACACTCTCGGGGAAAGAGAACATGAGGTTGCCTCATGCAGCCAGGGTCTAAAGCAAGAGTGCTCTTGGCTGTCTGGCATGATGCGGGGGAGCGGGTGTAAGTATTTTGGCAAGTCACGGCTAGAAAGGCTTGTGCTAGCATGTCCCAACAGACCACAAGACCAAGACCCCCAGAAGTCTTCTCGTGTAAGTCGAGGTTCAGAGAGAGAAGGTGACTTAGTTGTGGTCAGAATGGGAGCTCAGGCAGACAGCGTTGGGTGCCTACTCAGTCATCACCACCCCCAACTCCTGTCTTCCTAGCAGCCCAGCTCCATTCAGGAGTCAGGGAAAGAGGGTCCCGATTCAGGGGCTGAATCACGATTGGTCTAATTCATTCGGAGCGACTCTATTTCCCTTTGCCTGTGATTCTTTGGGGCTGGGCGAGAGACTTCCTTCTGAGCAGTGTGACATCAAGATCAGCGATGGGTTTGCTGTGGCTAAAGCAGGAGCATGGAGCGGCCAGAGGGAAGGAAGCACAGAAGATGCCGAGTGGTCACAAATTAAATCGGAGAGGTCTGAGAAGGTGAAGCCAGGAAATGGGACTTTGCCGAGGGAGCCATGGGAGGCTATTAGAGGCTGCGTCAGGTGGAAAGCTCCCTCCAGCCGGGAGAGTGGCTTCTGGGAAGAACAGTGTGAAGAATATCGCTTGGGTGGGGTCAGAGTCAGAATCCTAATATTGCAAAATATTGCCTTTGGGGGGGGGCTGGGTCTTGTAGGAATCCAGCAATATAAATAATCCACTCTATATAACCAACAAACAAACCAGCTTAACCAGAATGGTTCATAAGTCTATCACTGGAAACTCTATAAACATATGAGCCAAAACTCTGCAGACAGAGGAATACTGTGCCCTGCTGGAAAATGAGTGAGCTGAACATGTGTTCAGCAGCCTCCCATGATACAAGGGACATGATCCAGGCGTGGAAGAGCGTCCAGCCTCAGACTCCTCACGAGACAGGGGAGACTGAGGGAGGTGTCCGGTCAGTTTGGGCCATTAGAGCAGAGGACATAAACCTCGTGCCTTCAACAACAGAAGTTTATTCCTTATACTCCTGAAGGCAAGGAAGTCCAAAAGCAAGGTGCCTGTGGATCCAGCTCCTGGTGAGAGTCCCCTTCCGATTTATTTTGCGGAGGGAGGCCTTCTGGCTATATCGTCACGTGGCTGAGAGAGAGGGAAATCCCATGTCTCTTCCCCCCATTTTAAGGGCATTAATCCCTTCATGAGGGCTCCACCCTCAGTCCTAATCTAACCCTAATTAATTCCCAAAGGCCCCACCTCCGAATACCATCACATCAGGGGTTCAGGCTTCAATGTGTGGCTACAGAGGAGGACAGACATGCCGTTCATAGCTTAAGGTCCACCCAGGTACACCTGTGACCTGCCCAAGGTCACAGGAAATGGTTAACTACTCAACAGTCTCCTGGGCCCCCATGTGCTGTCATTTGATTTAAGCCTCAAGCCGGGGCATTTCATGTGAATCTCGGTGCTACTGACATTTGAGCAGAATTCGTCCTTGTGGGGGCCGTCCTGTGCCCTGTGGGATGATTAGCAGCATCCCTGGCCTCCCTCCGCTAGAAGATCGTGGTGCCCCCACCTCCCAGTCATGACGGCTGAGTCCCCTGACATTGTCAAATGTCCCCCTGGGAGCCAAAATCGCCCTCAGTTGGAAATCACTGGATTAGTCGAAATTCGAGCAAAATTAAGATGACTTCCTATCCTTCTTCAAGACTCAGTGCAAAGGTGGCCTTTTTTTTTTTCCTATAAAGCTTTCCCTCGCCCAGATCAGGAAAGTGACTTCCCCCTTTCATCTCATCTTTACCATAGAAGGCATCCTATTATATTTTTATAGTTCTTTGGTTTTTTTATCTCCCCAAACGAAACTGTAAGCTCTTCGAGGACAGGACCGTGGATGATCTCTCTTTGGAAGCCCTAACACGTGGACAGAGCCTGGCACACGAGGGAGGTGTGAGTGAGTGATTTAATTCCATACCCACAAGTCCTTCCATAGCCTGGGCCCAGGGCCCAGTGTCTGTTTCCATCTCAGAGCCCCCTCCAGTCTTTCCAACGGCCCAGCCCTCCTGAAGGCCTACCGCTCACCACACACGCCTCAGCCTACGTCCTACAAATACCCTCCTCCTCTTGAAATGTCCTTCACGCTCACCTCTCCCATACATGGCCAACTAAAATCCTAGCATCTTCCAAGACCCATCTCCATGCCTCTTCCCCTCGGAAGTCATTTCCAAACCTCCCAATTAAAAATAATCAACCACCCACGCCTCCCCCATTATCCCGGCCACTGTGCCCAAAGTGCTTTTTAATTCTGTTACGGCCATTTCCGGATCCATCCTGTGTTCCTTACTAGACAGCAAACTCCCCACGGGCAGGACCTGTCATGATTTATTTCGCATCTTCCTCCAAGCCTCGCTGAGACCTGGCATGCAGCCAATATCGCTCAAATTTAATTCAAGTCTCAGGGAGAGCTCTGGTCAGTGTAGATGGTGAGCTCGTAAGTGATTATTTTCCCTTAGTGCAGCCAAGATTAAGATCATAGTTATTTGAAAACATTGTTAATAATACTGTAAAAAAATTATTGCAAAGGAAAACTGCCCTACCAAATTATTATTCCTGATGAAAGAGGGGTCTCTTTTCCTCCAGAATTGCTATCAATCCTGGTGGCAGAAAGTCGGAAGGAGCCCTCCAAGGCCCCTTCGATCAGCCCCACCACCACACAGGACCAGAAATGTCCTTGGGCTCTTAAGGGACTTAAAGGAAAGAATTTTCTTGTGGTCTCCTCTGAAAGCAGAGTTATTCCAGCCCTCCTGTAGCACATAATAGGGTAGTTCATGCCGACAATTGCATCTGTAGTTTAGAATTTATAATTAGAAATTTTCTTAATAATTTGTGCTGTTATGTTATTCTCCTGAAGGGGATGAGCTTAAGTGACTGGATGGTACAACAAATAATGGCACTAATTTCCGCACCAGGCTTTAAAAATCATAAAGCCTTTGCACACCTCGTAACTTCTCAGACTCTTTCTTACAGCCCTATGAGAAAGGCAGACAGAACAGGGAAGCTCATTCTGTCAGGGAGTTCGTTCCTGGGAATGAGGATGAAGACTGGGAGCACAGGGGTGGTAGTCATGTCCAATGGATCCTCCCGGCGACTCCTCTGCCTTTCCCAGGAATGAAGAGACCATTCACACCACAACCACAATGGAAGCTGCCAGAAAGGTGGGCTCGGTGCTTGGTGGGAAATAAGCCTGGAAAGGGACAAAGCCTGCCCCTCTTTCATTAGACAACTGGGCTCCAGAAAGCCCTGAGGCTGCCAGAAAAAAAGCCACTTGAACAGAGAGATTGGGAGTAAAGTTCAGTGGGGGTCTGAGTCTGCTGGTCTCCTGCGGGTGACTGGCTGGGCCCAGAAAGAAGCAGGCATTCTGGCAGCAACCCCAGCCAGTTTCTAGTGACTTCAGGAGTCGTCTGTCAGAGGGTGGAATTGCAATGGTGGGCAAATTGATGAGGGATACCTTAGAGGCAGGTGCAGCCTGAACCAGGCTACAGGTCGCCCTTGAAGAGTTGAACAGGTTGTGCACTGAACAAGAACCCCAACAGAGTGTGTAGGGGGCAAGCCTTGCTTTGGCTTCTAATTTGCACAAAGTTGTAATACGGACTAGCAGAGGCCCTGGTATGGGTGAAGTAGGTAGCCCACCCACGCAGTAAGGTTTCCAGTGTTCCTGCTCCCACCCATGCCTGAATATACCTCTCCCTTAGTTGACTCTAGAGCCAAACATAGCAGCTTAGCTTTCCTTTTGGAGTAAGATAGGATGCCCCTTATTAAAGTGTGGCAGCCATGGCCAGTCTTTAACACCTTAACTCAACTAGTTATGGAATCAACCAGTAAGAAGCAGGGCTGAAGAGGAGAAGGGCTAGTGGGCAAGTCAGCTCCAAAGAGGAGACAGAGGTGATTGGGCTTCCCTCACTTGGACAACTCCTACGACTTTGAGGTACAAAACACACATTTACTCTTCTGTCTTGCAGCAACCCTTTAAAGAAGGTGCTGTTAAGCTTGTTTGATGGAAGTTCAGATAGGCCAAGGTCACACAGATGATAAAGGGTGGCATCCAAGTTCACACTCAGATTTGTTCAGTTTCACCCCCCACATACCCTGCACCCCACTCTGCTGTCTCCTATGGAGGTTTTCCATTATAAGGAGCTAGGGTCCAAAGGGACAAGGCCAATACAATGTTTAGGGTCCTCCTAGAGAGTAATAATGCCACTAACATAATGGGAACTCTACTACAGACAAACAGATGGCACGGGCGCCATTAACATCCCCAATTCCCCAGGTGATAGAACAGAAGCACGCCAGTTCAAGCAGCTCACCCAGGATCTCCCACCTGGTAGGCAGTAAAATGGGGATTTGAAGCTATGACACAATAATCTGGATCAACTATTACCCCAAATTTAAAAGTTCAATTTAAAAATAAACAAATAACAGGACACCTGGGTGGCTCAGGTGGTTGAGCGTCTGACTCTTGACCTTAGCTCAGGTCATGATTTCAGGGTGGTGAGTTAGAGCCCCGCATTGGGCTCTGTGCTCAGCCCAGAGTCTGTTTCTCTCCCTCTGTCTCTGCCCCTCTCCCCACTCATGTATGTGCTCATGCCCTCTCTCTCTCTCTCTCAAATAAATAAACAGATCTTAAAAAAAAAGAAGTGAGGGGTGCAGGCAACCCTGGTGAGGCGGGGGCTTTCACTCTGTTCCATGTGGCTCGTAAGGCAAGATTTACCTCTGAAGTTCTTGCTGAAGTTGGGCAGAAATGACATGCGAGGAATCCATGATGAAGTCCTTTCTATTTTCTGGATTTGGGGTTCCTGACTGATAATACAGAGGACTTCATCCTCAAGGTTTTTCCAGCCAGACTTTCTGGGATTCTGGGATTGAAAGACAGAAGGTCCTCCAAATGGGTCAAAGTATTTTTATGGCCAGTGTAGTCGGCTGTACCCCTCCCCCCATACGAGGATGGAGCACCCCACCTACTACGATGGTACTGTAGGACCCCCTGCATGAGTAATATACACCCCACCCCCACCGCCCTGGGGCTTGGTCATGTGACTCGCCGTGGCCAGGGCAATAGAAGCAAAGGTGATTTTCCATATCCCAGAGAGGCTGCAAGATCCTTTGCCTGAATCCATTGCCTCCTTTTCCCTTTTCCCTTTCCCTGGCTACTCTGTGTCCCAGAATGAGGAAGTACTGGATCAGAGCCTCAGTGATATGAGGACCTGCCAAAAAATAATAATAATCAGTATTTATTATCATCCACTGAAAGTTTGGTGATGTTTGTTACTACAGCAGAATCTAGCAAAGGCTGACCAATACAGGTTTGAGTCACATCACTTAGAGGAAACGTGATTGGGGTGAAAATGAATTATGATCATACAGTGAAGTTTTAGATGCATGTGAATTTGGCATAAAATAGGGACCCATCTCATCTTTCAATCAGTCAGGAGGCTTAGTGCTGCGGATACAAGGACAAAAGAGGCTCCCTCTCCTCTCTGATGCCCCCCTGTTGTCTAAGAGTTACGGTTAATAGTTTGCTAAATCCATTAAATATTTGTGGAGTGTCTACTATGTGCTTGACATCGTTTTAGGTGCTGGGGACAGAGCAGTAAACATGGCACAGTGTCTGCCCTCCTGGAGCTTACATTTCCCAGGAGCTTACATTCCAAGAGGCCCATTTGAGAGGTCCTGATCCCTAAGTGCCCTGTGAAGTCTCAGCCAAAAATCACACTCCCCTTACCTCCCTAAAGGAAAAAAGGTAGGAGCACCTCAAAAATCAGTGACGTTATTCCAGATCAGATTGCTGCTGCATCCCTGCTAAGGGAGCTCCACACACACACACACACACACACACACACACACACACACACACACAGCCCTCCAAGTCTGTGACTAATCCCTGCCAGGCACACAGCCCTTCAGAGTTCGCAGACTGCTTTGTCCTTCATCACTTGTTCGGATTGTCTCAATATCCTCTCCAATAGACAAGGCAGGGCCTATCATCTCCATGTTCCAGAACAAGAAAGTGAGGCTCAGAGCAGGGAAGAGACAGGTGTGGGTTCAGAGGGCCACTGAGGGACGAGCCCAGCAGGGGTCCCAATTCGCAGCCCAGTGCCCTTCCTGCTCTGTGTTCTCGACTGCTCAAATATGTTCATGAGAATGTAACACGTCTTTATGAGCAGTGTTCATTGACAGGTTTTCCTGAAAGGATCCTAGAGAAGCTCCTGGAACAAATGTGTGTTTCTCTTCCCTGTGCCATTTACAGTCCTCCCCAGTGAGTACCATCTAAAGCTCAACTGCAAAATGAAATGTAAACCTCAAATCAAGCCAAAGTCAGCTTCTGCCTGTTTCCCGTGCATGGAAAGTGTATCCTAAGCATTCACGTCTATGCAGCGTTGTCAGGGTGGGCAGACTTGGGCTGAAACACAGCTTTGTTACCTAACAGCTGTAGGACCAGGGGCGAACCACTTTGTCTCTGAACCTCAGTTCTTTCCTCTGTGCGACGGGAGTGATGCTCACCCTACAAACAGAGTGCCAGTTAAACAGGATTTTACAGGGGAAGCGCTGATCCACAGAAAGCCTGAACTAGATGCTCAGTGGAAAATTTAACAGTCCTGACAAGAGAGTGCTCTCCAAGGCTCAAGCATGGAGAGAACCTCTCGAATGCCACCAGTTGGTGTTTTGGGGGCACCATGCAGGTGTTTCCTAAGGTCCCCAGATCTTTAGTCTGGTCCCACTCCTCCAAAGCATCCATTTCCAAAGATCCCTCTGCCTATTCGTTGGACATTTGAGTCCCGTGTGTGTCAAAGAGAGATCACAAGCAACCCCTCGTTTCTCCAGCACAACAAGCACCAAGGAAGGTTTCAAAAGACACCCTTTGCTGCAGGAAGCATGAGAAGTACCTGCCATTCTTGTTTCAGCTTCGCAGATCAGAAGGTTGAAAGCCTGCTGCCCCGGGGGTGGGACAAGGCAGGAGGGGAAGGCTCTGTACAGCACACACGTGCACACA
This sequence comes from Callorhinus ursinus, assembly GCF_003265705.2. Taxonomy (NCBI): domain Eukaryota; kingdom Metazoa; phylum Chordata; class Mammalia; order Carnivora; family Otariidae; genus Callorhinus; species Callorhinus ursinus. Next base: position 12,728,931 of record NW_027397072.1, on the reverse strand, counting down.
CACACACATGCACACTCACACACCCACTGCCGCCCACCTTCCTGCCTTCACCGGGATGCCCGCAGCCCACAGAGCTAGGGATCAAGGGCTGCCCGGAATTCCAAAGGCTTGGCACAGAGCCATCCAACTGGATCCTCCGACCTCCCCTGCAACCTCCCTCAGAAACTGAAAGATTAACTGTGGGCATGCTCACACCAGGGCGGAACATTCCTGACCCTCTAAAGAAGCTAATGCTTAACAGTGCCTTTTCTGGTCCCAGGGGCAGTATCTTCACGAATTCGGGAAGCACACATCCCGATTTCCTACACTCCGAGCTACCCTCGGAGCTACCCTCGGGATTTCAGAAGAACACCACCTTCAAAATCAGAACAAATCAAGTCGATCATAGCTACCATCGGTCAGTAGGTCTAACGAGCTGGGCTCCACACCAAGAGCTTCATGTTGCCAACCTTGCGGGAGCCTCACAGCCCTATGAGATTGTAAAGGAAACCCCATTTCACAGGAGAGAAAACAGGCTGAGAAAAGGGAGTTTCTCCAGGTCATGATCTCAGGGTGGTGAGATCCAGCCCCATGTGGGGCTCCACTGGCCGTGGAGTCTGCTTGAGATTCTCTCTCCCCCTCTGCCTCTCCCCCACCCCCCAACTCACACTTGCTCATGCGCTCTCGCTCTCTCTCAAAAAAGAAAGAAAGAAAAGAGAGAAAGAAAGAAAGAAAGAAAGAAAGAAAGAAAGAAAGAAAGAAAGAAAGAAAGAAAGAAAGAAAGAAAGAAAGAAAGAAAGAAAGAAAGAAAGAAAGAAAGAAAACGAAAAAGAAAAAGAAAGAAAGAAAAGAAAAGAAAAAAGTGAGTTTCTCGTCGGAATTCACATGGGTGATGAGGGGCAGAGTCTCTTTCAAGCTCTGTCCACCTCTGGGGTCAGACTTGGGAAGTACTTGGTTGGGGATGAGCAGTCACTGCACCAACCCAGAAGGAAGGGACCAATGCGATCGCTCTGCTCCTGAGCACCGCCCTGCGCCGGGTTCTCTACGGTGGCTCCTCGCTTGACCCTGTTTGTGGGGACACAAAGGCAGATCTCGGGCTCCCAGGGCCACCCGTGCTGGGAGCTGCGACAGGAGACCCTGCTGCCCGGAGGGAGGGCGCGGGTCTTCCCCGGGGCATCCTCCGCCTCCCTTCCTGCCGCCTGCTGAGCGGCCCACTTTGGCTCCGCCCCTGGGAGGGGCTTCCTTCCCGGGGATGGCTGATCCTGTCCCTGCCTTGACTGGGGAGGGGGCGGTGGAGACAAGGACTCAGGGAGGAGGCTCCCCATCCGTTGGTTCATCCTGTCCGCTACTCGTCGGTGAGCCTTTTGATGCACACCTGTCAGCAGAGGAGCAGGTAGAAGGACACAGAGACGAACCAGAACGCGGCAGCTTCCGCAAACGACAGGCAAGACCAGAGGAGGCCTGACTTAGGGGAGCATGCGTTCAGAAGGTGGTTCAGGGTGAACTCACCAGGACGTGGATGTCTGTCGGATGCAGAGCTGAGGAGAATACATTGAATACACCTCAGACACCTGGGATCCCACGTGAGGTGACCCCGATGCTCTCATCTTAGATCTTCCTTCTCTCACTTTCTACGGGGACCCGAGATCCCACCTGTCAGTACCCGCAGGAGCATCTTCTGTCCCATCTAAAGGAGACCTGCTACCCTTGAGGAAGGAGTGAAGGAGCTTACTTTTCTCGAGTACCTGCTATATTTAAGACATCGTGCCAGGCTTTTCTCATGCACTACATTGCATCAATCACTTTAACAACACTGGAATAGAGCTAATGCCATCTTATAGATAGATTAGAAGTTTTCAGAGCCAAATGTTATGTTTGCAACTCATCTTCAAATAGTTCAGCAAAAAAAACATGCATACAAAAGGCATGCACACACATCATCTATGTACATGTATACATCATATATATACGGAGAGGGATTGAGCAAGAAACAAATATGACACGCTGTTAATTGCCGAGTTTAGGTAAAGGATGTACAAGCGTTCGTTGCACTGTTCTTTCAACTTTTAAGGAGTATGAAATTTTTCAAAATAAAAATTTGGAAGAAAAAGTCCCAATTAAACAATAAATTACAAGGTCACCCTCCCCGGGGCTTCTGCCCTAAATGAGCTCTGTGCCTCTGCACAGCTGTAGCCTCTGTTCCAGGCCCGCCTCTTCTGGGAAATCCTTCCGACATCAGCAAAGCCCAACCCCCGGTCCCACAGCGCCGGCCAATTTGCCAGAGCCCAGCGCTTAGCCCACGGTATCACATGGGTCGTCCCTATAATCCCCTCTCTCCAGACTAACATTCCAACAGCCACGGCTCATCATGTCTCTCTGCACCCCCACCAGTGAACACAACCGCCCACCAGGCCTTCAGAAAAAAAGCTGATTGACGAGTGAATTAATGAATTCTACTGATCCTGATGCCCAAAGCCTTTTCCACAAGCCATGGCCGTGATTCACTTCTTGATTCCAACGCCAAGTCTGGACAAGAGGAGGTGAGCTTGTGGCACCGCCCAATAGGTCCCAGGGTAGAGTGAAAGTCCCTCCCGCCCCCCCTCCCCTGCCCCTGCCATGGGTTCGAATTTGTGTTCCGCCTCTTCCTGGCTCAGTATAAACCTGCACCTGTCACTTAGCCTCTCTGTACCTCAGTTTCTCCTCACCAAAGGCAGAGGTGACACATTCTCGCCTTGCATAATATTATGGGCTTAGATATGATGCAAATAAAGATCTTTGACATGATACCACGCACACAGTACGTGCCCAGGAAATGGTGGCTGGTAGCGTCAGCCAACTCAGAAGAGCTGCTTCGGGGACAGGCTCATGCTTACCCGCAGAAGAGACTGGGGATGCTGTCTTTTACACAGGAGCCTCTGGGCTCTCCCAGGACCCCCGCATGGTCACAAGGAGGGCCTGAAGATGCGGGCCCAGGATGAGCGTTCGTGTGTTCCTGTGCGTGTGCATGCGTGTGTGAGGAGGAGCGGGAAGCCACAGTCTTCCTCTCACATGCCCCGGGAGGTACGCGGGTCCAACGCAACCTACGCTAACCACCTGCCTGGAGGCTTGTCAGCTCCCAGCAGGATTATAAATCACTGCTTTCATTATGAATGTGAGGAGCTGCTGCATAGTTGAGGTGGAATTTGAGGCAGAAAGAAATGGGCAGATTAATGGAGCTTGAAGGGAGCGGAGTATCTCTTGCCACTCCTGCCAGAGGACACAGTCAGCCGGCAGCTCCGCAATATTTGAGAAACATGTCTCTCGTTTAAAGGCGTTTTCTCATTTGGGCTTCCTGCTGGCGCCCATTTTAATTAATCACAGGGACATCTGAATCCACCCAGCAGCATTCAGCCTTGCAAAGTGGTCCATCCCTGACAGTCCAGGTCTCACCGGCGAGGACCCAGAGGCTTCCAACGGTGCCAAAGTCCACCTTTGGGTCCGGCTTCTGTCCCTCCCACCCGCGACCAGCCACACGAGCCACCTGCTCACACGGCACTGCCACACACACCTGCTGCCTCTTGTCTCTTGAACATGCTGTTCCTTCTGCCTGGGATGTCACTCACTCCCCTTCTCTGCCAGGAACATTTCTGGGCATCCTCTGTGAGCCAGTTCAGTAATTAGCTACTCTGTAAGCCGTTCGACACCCCTGGAGGCGGGTGAGTTCCATGCCCCCTCCTCTCTGCTCCGCCTCTGGCGCCTGTTACCTGAACACTTACCGTTCTGCCTGCATCCAAACTCTGAGCTCCTTAAGAGCAGGGATGGTGTCACCTGTACGCCCAGCAGGTAACTGCTAGCCAATGCACGTTTGTTGACTGACTGAATGATGGACAGAGATGTATGCTCTCCGGCCTGATTCGTTAAAATATTCTCTCCTCTAAAAACAAATATGCTTGTCCAAAGTTTTCTAAGCCTCAGAAATATCAGTGAAATGTATTTTTCTAACCTCTCTCAGCCAAGCTTTTTTGTCTTAAATTTCTAAGTCCTGCCCCCCAGTCAGCCACAGAGCCACGAGGACACTGTTCTCACCTCCATTCTTTCGTTTTGTGCAAATCCCAGGCATTCAAGATGCGTCTGGCAAGCAGTGAGCCTTCTTCATCCCTGCTCCCAACCCCCCCGCCCCCACTGCAGACTTAGGCTTGCTCCCTTTCCACCTGAACTGGGGCCAGATCAGGGCAGGATGAGAAAGCCAACCTGAGAATTTCAGACACCTTCAGAGGAGAGCGGGAGTGTTGAGGCCGGGCTCCAAACGACAGAGATGAGGACTCCTGGGAAGAACTGCCATGTGCCAGGGAGGAGGAAGCTTGGAGCTGGCCAGACACTGGTCTTCAAATGTCCGAAGGGCTGACGCGTGGAAGAGAACAAGGGCAGACTTGGAGTGGACTCAAAGGCCAGACAAGAGCCCAGGGTAAGGATCATGGGCTGGGAATGTGCATCCCTGTTTGCCAGGGACAGACCCAGGTTCTGCCTGTCCCTGTAACATAATTATTATAAGAGCCTCTGTTCACTCTCAACCGTGTCCTGGTTTGGACAGTAATTATACAATCCTTTTAGTTATAGGGAGATGTTTTCCAGCTCAGCCAAGGCAGAGTGTTCTAGCGATCAGAGCTGTTCAAGGACCTAATGGGCTGGCTCTGGATTGCAAATCCCTCCACAGAAGGAACTGTGACATGTTCATCTTTATGGCCCGGTGCTGAGCACTCATATGGGGCCTGTACCTGCTTGTGGAATGGATGAGTGACCACTCTCGACAGGAGGGAATGCCCCCAAACCAGGATTATTTCAGCACAGGCCGGGCAAGCATCGGTCAGGCAGCCTTGCAGAAGGTTTGGACATCACAAAGCAAGTTTGACCAGAAGGTCTTTTAGCTTCTCCTTTCCTGCGCAGAGCTTATATGGGGGTCGAGTTCAGTTATTAAAAAGCAAAGAACTCTGTAAGCAGACTGTTTGGGTTGGGACCCCGGCCCATCCCTTACCAGCTGTAAAACTTTGAATGGGTCCCTTACCTCTCTGTACCTCGGTTTCTTGATCAGTAAAGTGGGTAGAAGAACATGCACTTCAAAGTGCGGTTGAGAGAATTTTTTAAAAGTTCATATATGTGAAACGCCTGGCCTGCAGCGAGCACTTGGTAAGTATTTTCTCTAATTTCTGTGATGGTAGGGGTGGTGGCGCTGCAGGTTTTGGATTTCGTCCTGTAAACAGGAGGGGCGTTACTGAGAGAGCTGGATCGGGGGATCCCACCCTCACAGTGGTGCCCGTGGAAGGTCAATCAGATGGCGAGCCCAGGAACCAAGATTAGGAGAAAGAAAATCCCTCTCCAACCCCCTTTGAATTTCAGCTATGTGTATGTTTTCTTTGAACTGGTTATGCAACTCTTTCTGTTGGAGAGAGAACAAAGTGAGTGATGTGGGACTCAAATCTCATTTACAACTTAATTTTAAAACGGAGGAGATTTGCAATATTGGAAACGCAAAGGAGAGGAAATAAACTTTAGAGTAATTGGTCTGTCGTCTTTGAAACAGAAGGCGTGGCACGGCTATTTCTGTTGCTGGTATTCAAATGAGACAGTGCCACAGCTGTGGGAAGCTATGGAATCCCTGCCAAGACGGCCTTCACTTGACTGAGGAGGAAAACCACAGGCCCAAGTGGGGAGGATCGGTCTCCTCACCAGTCAGAGGCAAGGCCAGAAGCAGGTCGCAGGTCTCCAGGCTCACCAGACAGGACTCTGCAGACCACAAAGAAAGCACAGGAGTAAAATAAGAGCCGAAAGTGGCAACCCCACTACCTCTTTGTCAAAGAAGAAGAGGTGGGGGCGATGACACTCTGAGCATTTCCTCAAACACAAAGACACCCCTCAAGAAACATTCTGAGTGTCAGGAGGGCCGCCTTCCCAGGACTGCTTGCCACAGGCCTGGATGGAGCCATTTATGTGTCAGTTCTTAAAGTTTCTGAGCCCGGAAGTTTACTTAGAATTTTTATGTCCATTATATAGACACGTAAATCGAGGCAGGGGTGTACTTTCTGTCTTCAACCTCAGAAATCGCTGGGGGCCCTAGCACCCGCTTCTAAGGGCATGGGGAGCCCAGGTCGGGAGAGCCCTGTGGCCAACAGCAGACAGCCCCGACAAAACCCATGCTTGGGGTACCCCCTAGGATGCTCCGAGGTGCTGCTTTTCCAACCGCGCTTTGCATCATGGATGGGGCAAGGGGAATATTGTCCCCCCGCCCTCCAGCTCTGACTCCAGTCAAAGCAGCCTTACTGTGATTTGGTTTGTATTGTGGGGATTCGATATAAGATCTTATTGCAACAATTCGCTGGGGTACGGTGGCTTCTCCAAAGTCCGGCTGTAGTGCGAAGTTGTTAGTTCAAAGGGTCCTCAGATCCCTTTGGTCGAGCCCCGCTAGGTGCCCCGCTGCCCTGACGCCCACCAGGAGCAGCCTGTGGGTTCGGGCGAGCGGTGCAAACAGACCGCAAGATGTAGGCAGCTGCGAAAGCCCCGCTGCTTCCGCGGGCTCACCCAGGGCCGGGACCAGTTGGAAACCGGTCCATCTGAGCACGCTTTGCGCGCTGCTTCCTTCCGCTCGCCCCGCCGCAGCTAGGGCCATTCCGATTAACCCTTCCCAGCCACTCCACTTGGGACATGCATGTGCTCTGTTCTTTTTGCTGATTTAATTAACATAATATAATGGAAATAAAATAATTGAAGGGGCTGCCACTTCAGAAAAGATCATCGCGGGGCTGCTCGGAAGGCATTGTTGCATGGTTTCCAGGCAACGCCCAGAGGCCCCAGCGGGGCTGGCGGTCCCGGGGCCGCCAGCTGGCCGGGCCTCACCCCACAGGCTCAGCCGAGGCCGCCCCGGCCCCGGGTACGTGGGCCCACGGACTCATGGGGGCCTGCTCCAGGCCTTCCCTGTTCACTTCTCTGTGCCTCGGAGACTCAATATGGCATTCCGCAGTTTGGAACCGCTAAGAAAGTTCAAACAGAGGAAATAAACACATCGGAAATTCGACACACATTGCAGCAGCAGCAGCAGCAGCAGCAGCAGCATCACTATTTGTGAGCCTAGGCTCAGCGTTGCTTTCTGGAAATGACCTTTCAACCAAAAATTAGGGTTATGTAGACAGTGCTGTAATGCACCCTCTGGGCATGTATTTCCAAACTCCTATAGTTTTTGAGCAGGAGGAGGTCTGGGTTCTTCCCAAGAATCTGTCCCTAATTGCTGAGAGACACCCCCTACCCCTTCCCCCATCACTGCCATGAGACTCACCACCGATGGGGCGGAAGCACAGAGGAGAATCAGCTGTGGAATTTTTTCAGGCAAGAGACTGCAGGCACACAACTGAGCGCAGGTTCTGATCCTGTCTGCAGGAAGGCCTGCACCTGGGCGCAATGCAGCAGGGCATGAAGTGCGGCACCACAGACTACGCTAGACCCGACGCCAGGCCGATGCCATGTAAAGTTCCTTGCCTCCGCTCTCTGGCCCCAGCAGTGGTCTCTGGCGAAGGGGGAGGTGGCGGGACAGCGGGATGACAAAGAGACTGACATTCGCTTGGCAACCTGCACAGACACATACCTGGCCCCACCACACATTACTGTGAATCCGCCATTATCATACCTTTAAAAATGATGCAGCCCCCAAGGAAAACCCATTGTCACATGATTTATCCGGTAGAGGAACATTTTTATGCCAGTGATGCCAAATTATTATACGCGTGCTGTAAAATAAAATACCATGGTTTTATCCAATTTTGCCAAGCCATGAAGAAGAAGGAGAGTGAGGAGGAGGAAGAGAAAGATCTCTGTCCACACAAAATGTTTTGGGCGCGTTGGTGGTGGTCATGCTGGTTTTTCTCCCTCCATGACAGAAATTCAGGAGAATGGGAACTAATTGTAGGAGGTTCAACTGTTCTGTGCCTTGTTCCTACCATACTGATTCCTATTAATTAATCCAACATACTGGAAAGGTCAATTTTGCTACATTAATACCACGTGTAGAGAAAACTAAAAGAAAGAACGCAGATGGAAAGCAGTTTTGTCATGACAAACATTTGATAAGTTCCAAGATTAATTTGGCTTGAGGTATCCAAAACATAACCCACCTCCCCATGGGAGAAGAAAAGCCAATTACGGGTTGGAAAGGAGTGTGAAGATCAGATTTTCATTAAAAAAAAAAAAAAAAAAAGTAAAGTCAAAAAATCAGATCATGCCCAGATTTGACCATCTCAATCCCGGTGCCCACCACACAGTCCACGTGATTCTCAGGACTGAGTTTGGGACTAGGAGTCAAGAGACTGGGGCTCTCACTCTGATCTAGTTTGGCCTCCTCCTCCCAGAAGTCTGTACAAGCTCTCCGTCCAGATATCCATTCATTTTTTCTACAAACACTGCTTGGGCACATGCGACGAGTGACGCCCAGAAGTTTTCAGCTGTTCTCAGACATCTCCTCTGCCCATCAGTGTGGTGCATCCCGTTCTCCTCCTGAGCTGCCCGGGTCACCTTGCACCCCCTCGAGGTTCCAAGCCAGAAACCACAAGTCATCTTGGGCTCCTGTCCCCTCCCTGGCTCTGTTATCCCACCAACCCGTAGTCTTTACGTTCTATAAAAGCTAGCGTCTAGATATTTAAATGACAAAGTTCGTGAAACTAAAAAGAAAAATATAAAACGGGAAAAAGTTAAAACAACTATAAAGAGTTTGCTTGGTATATGAAGTCTTTTTCTAAGTAAATAAGAAAAATAATCCCCTAGAAGTTGGGCAAAGGAAAGGAATAATTTTCAGAGGAAATACATGAGGTAAGTGAATATCTGAAAAAATTTTTGGTTCAAATATCAAGGAAAATCTAATTAGTATAACGATTTTTTTCTAAAAATGTCCATTTCTTTTTCAAGGGATCCCTCTCATTGTCCAAGAGGGTACAATGAGACAGACACTCTGTGTCCTGAAGATAGAGAATATAAAATGTATGTGACATTTTTGCTTTATTCTCTTATCAGTTCTAGGGAAACAATTAGAGATGCAAATCAAAGACATATCCATGCAGTGTTTATTACCACTTTATTTTTAGTATTAAAAAATGAAAACAACCTAAATATTCAGAAGTTGAAAAGTGGTAAACACACTTTGATATATCGGATTGACTATCACGCCGTCACAAAAATATTCATGAAGGATTTGTTGGGGATGCATGAAAATGCTCACAATGGGTTATTGAATGGTTAAAAGGGGGCGAGAAGACCAAGCAAAGCAAGACCCTAATTTTGTTGTTGTTTTTTTTTTAATTTGTACTTGATATGTGATATTGTAACAGGAAAAAGATGGCCTTCGGGCATCCCATTGACATCTGAACTTAGGTTATCATACAAGATCCTTGGGGATCCCCCGTGTCTTCCAGACCATCAGGTTTCAGCCACCCCACAATTCTTGGCACGGCCTTATCACATTTTGCTGTTTGATATTTCCGTGCTTTCGAACATGATGGTTTGCAGAGGTTGATTCCCGGGAATGCTCCACCCCCACTCCCACTGCCCCTGCTAACCGCCTTATAAATATTTACTCGAGACTCAAGCTTACGTGTCTCATCCTCTGAAAAACCTCCCACAGCTGGATTTGGCGTCCAACTTTGAGATCCCAGTGTACTCAGCAGACAATGGACAGCCACTGACAGATTTTGAGCAAAAGAGCGGCATGTTCTGTCCTTTATGAAGAGGCTTCAAAGGAAGCTCACCATCTAGCGCGAGTGACAATGAATGGGGGAAAGTTAATAAGCTACTGGGCAGCCAGCTCTGTGGAGCCCAGGGGAGGTCTCCTACCATGCCTGGAAGTCTTTGCAGGAAGCTTCAGCAGAAGAAAGAGTTTGTGAAGACAAAATACCCAAGTAAGGAAACATGATTTTCCCTGCCTCAGTGTCTCTTCTGTAGAAATCCTGATGGAGGACCAGATCAGGTGCCCAGTTAGGAAGCCTGGGCTTGAGTCTCTGTTCCACCACTCACCAACCGCATGGTGTGAGCCAGCGCCCTTATCCCATCAGTTAATACCAATCCAACAACCTCTTCCTTCACGAAGACTTCTTTAATCCCACCCTTTTCAGAATTCTCCAAAAATGTACCCTAGATGCTAACCCAATCGTCTAGCAATTAGTTTTGGTCTTGTACCCCAATCATAGTAGAGAGGGCTCAGACCATAGTAAGAACTCAATAAATGTTCCTATAACATCTTCCTTCCCCAAAAAGAGAGCAAAGAAAAGCCAACAAGTATCCCTCATATCTTGTCGTGGGTGCACTGTGGGTGCTCAGTGATGCCCGGCTGATATATGTATTTGTCTTTCTCATCTCATCTCCCCTACCTCCCCAGAGTTTACCCTTTTACAGCTTTGGTTCCATAAGGTAATTTTCACATTTCAAAGGCTCCTGCGGGTCTGAGGAAGGTGCCATAGATAACGAGGAAGGAGAACCTGACTCATAACCTGGCAGACAAGGAGCATTTATCTGGAAAATTCCCTTGGAGATTGCAGAAACAGGTGTCTGCTGCGTTTTAAGCCCTGACAGAAGGCTGGCTCCCAGACTGCAGGAATAATTGCGTACCCACAGCCTGCAAAGCCTACCCCAGACAAGTTCCTGCAGGAGCCTTTCCCTTCACTGCCTCCCAAGCCCCCACCTCACTTCCTCTCCTGCCCCCCTCCCCTCTCTCTGGAGTCAGGAATGAGGAGATCAGCACCTCCCAACTGGTATGTGCCAAGTAACCTGCTTAAACTCATTTGCTCCCTGAACATAATTCCGAGGAAGTACATTTTAATTAAACTTTCCAGCAAACATGTCTTTTGCTCTGTAATAACTGCACTAAAAAGGAATTGCTGTAAAGAGGCCATTCTATCCACAAACACGGGAAATAGGTAAACGGACTTCTGAATCAGTCTTGTGGCATTGGAGAACCTCAGCCTCCCCTGCAAGGCCCAGCCTTGGCTCTCCTGCCTCCTATCTTTGCTCCAGGATTCTCCCCACTTGGAATGCTCAGAGACCTTTCTTTCACAGGACCAAACTCTCCCAGCCCTTCTCCAGGACCCCGCTCTGATTCACCCTCACAGACCTCTCCCCAAGCAAGCTCTTCCCATAGCTCCTACTGCATAACCACATACCATAAAACATACCATTTTTTCTCCCCACCCAGAACGTAAGCATCATGAGGACAAGAAGCAGGCCGCATACTTCCTGGTCTCCCCCAAAGACCCTCACAGAGATCTTTATGCAGAGTAGAAATATCACTCAATAGATTGCCACCAAAGAATCTCTGACCACTGGCAAATAATACCTGGCAAGAGGTGTTTTTAATTCATCCAGTGGCCTAGGAAAACTCTTGTCTGGTGACCACCTAGAAAAATCTGGAAAGGACGTATGTGACTGTTGATTGCTTCCTCCTAAATTAGTTTAAGAAACGTGTGTGTGACTCTCCAAAATACAAGTCAACAATCCCTTATCTGCAATTCCAACATACAAAAAGCTCTTTTGAAAAGTGGTTTTTGTTGTGTTTTAAGCTCATTTGGCAGCAAGACCTGAGTTGACCTAAACTTATTTGCCAGCAAAATTTGACCCACAACTAAAGTGAAGCTTTTAGTTTGTGGAGAGTCATCTGTTTTGGAAATATACTAATGTGTCAATTACAAGGACAGCCCTGGGTCCTGCCAGGAGTATTGTATACTATACGAACAACATACATACTGTATTTCTTTTCAAAAATCCAATACATTCTGAATTCTAAAGCCATTGTGCCCCAGGGGTTTCAGGTAAGGGATTATGGAGCTGTACCTTCAATGTTCAGAAGTTTCCTATTAAATATTTGTACTCTGAATTCTATTCTTCTGATTCATGTATTGTAATTTCTAGGGCAGGTATTATAAATTGTATCATTATTTCCCCATTATCAGCTTCTCTCTCCCTTGTAATGTAAGAGGTTATACGCAAGAATGTAAGAGATTAAACATTCTTGCCATTGCCTTGAGGGTCTTCAGTGATTCCCAGGAGAGAATACTTACTGCCTCATTGACACCAGGCTTTGCGAAAGCAATGAGAGTAGACACACCACACACCATGCTCGGACTGGGTTTTTAAAGGCCCTTGGGTGGTTCATCTTTTGTCCTCCTACCTCTGCTATGAGAATGTCACGTTCCAGATGGAAGATGCACCTTTTGCCATGATCTTGGAATGAAGACGACATGACTTCACACCATATATAAAAATTAACTCAAAGTAGGTCAATGACCTAGATACAAGAGCTAAAACCACAAAACTCTTAGAAGAAAACAGAGGAGTAATTCTTCATGAGGTTGGATTTGACAATGAATTCCTAGTTTTGACGCCCAAAACAGGAGCAACAACAACAAGAAGATAAATTAGACTTTATTAAACTTACAAACTTTTGTGCATCAAAGGCCATTGTCAAGAAATTGAAGATTTTTAAAAAGTGAGAAGACAACCTACAAAATGGGAGAAAATATTTGCAAATTATATATCTGCTAAGGGTCTAGCATCCAGAATATATAAAGAACTCTTACCACTAAACGACAAAAAGACAAACAACCCAGTTTAAAAAGGTCAAAGGACTTGAACTGACATACCCCCAAAGGAGTTTCACAGAATGGCCAACAAGTACATGAAAAGACGCTCAACATCTTTAGTTATTAGGGAAATGCAAATCAAAACCAGAGTGAGGTAATATTTCCCATTCCCTTGGATGGCTAACACTTTAAAAATGGAAAATTACAAGCGCTGCTGAGGGTATGGAGAGATTGGAACCCCGTACCTGGCTGGTGGGATTGTCACTGTGGAAAGTAGTTTGGTGATTCCTCAAAAAATTTAACAGAGAATTACCATATGACCCAGCAATTTCATCCAGTATAGACCCTAAAATACAGACCCCCAAATTGAAAACTGGTACTCAAACAAATGCATAAAAACCCATGTTCGTGCAGTACTAGTCACAACTAGTGCAGTTACAGTCAAACATTCCCTCATTGAATGAGTAGATAAATAAATTCTGGTCTATCTGTTCAACAGAATAACATTCAGCCCTAAGAAGGAATTAAGTGCTACCTGGTGTTACAACGTAAATGAATCTCAAAAACACTGTGCTAAGTGAAAGAAGCCAACACAAAAGGTCACATACTGTATGATTCTGTTTATATGAAATATTCAGAATAGGTTGATCTGTAAAGATCACAAATCACTGGGTGTGAGGGGCGGGGGGGTGTAGGGGGGAGGGGGAATACAGCGTTTAATGGTTATAGGGTTTCCTTTTGGAGTCATGAAAAGTCATGTCTCATGGAGAGACAGAGGTGGTGGTTGCACATTATGAATGTACTAATTTCCACTAAATTGTTCACTTCAAATAGTTGAGAGGTGCCTAGGTGGTGCAGTAGGTTAAGCATCCAACTCGGTTTGGGCTCAGGTCATGATCTCAGGGTCATGAGATCGAGCTGCACTGGGCTCCACGCTCAGCGTGGAGTCTGCTTGAGATTCTCTCTCATCCTCTCCCTCTGTCCCTACCCCCCCCAAATAAATAAATAAATCTTTAAAAGATAGTTAAAATATTACATCAGTTGAATGTCACCTTCATTTTTAAGAAGAGAGAGAGGAAAAGGAACAGTGGTCAGTACTGGGAGTCTACAAGTCCTCCAGCTTGGAACCTCCCAACTAGTGACCCAGGATGGTTACGGATTTGGAAACACATTGATGCCCTTAGTTTTGGGGGCAGCCAGGAAGAACCTGAGGTGGCCAGAGGCCCTGGCCATTCCCTCCAGCCTACAGAGCTTAGACCATTCCCCCAGGTCATGTGATCTGATCACTTTCCTTATGAGTCAAGATGTGGAAGTTGGGAGACATTGCTTTTCATGTCCCCTCCCCTACTCCACTGGGGTCAGCCCTGGTTGCCAGGCATGGAGGGGGTTCTGGGCAGAATGCTCACCACCAGGCTCTGACATCTGCTGTTGCCAGCCAGGTCCTGGCAACCTAAGCAACACAACAGTGGCCTTAGGGGTCACAGAGGGTCCTCTGGTGGCCTTGATGCTCTGTGTGATGCTGATGCTGGGGCCCCTGTGCCAGGTAGTGGTAGCATGCCAGGGGAACTTAGCCCAGCCCCAGCCCCCCAAAGGTTATGTGGGAGAGGACAGCTTCTAGTGGGAGCTTTTCATGCTGAAAACTTTTACTACTATGTGAAGGGAGACAAAGAACTGGCCACTGACGTTTCTGTCTTTCTGGAGGAAAGGCATCAAATTTTTGAGAGATTCAACCACATTGAAAGAGAAGTTGGAGCTCTTAAATCAACTATTCTAGAAGTCAGACTCAAAAGCAAACTCTCTGAAATAGCAAATGTGAAGACCACAAACAATGAGCTGGAAAGTGACAATCCCCTATTTGGTCTTAAAATAGATTCTTAACAGAAAAGCATGAAGAGAAGAGAAATCCAAATGTTTACAGCAAGTTGGGCTGAGGGCTGATATTACACGTAAGTCTCAGTCCTTAGAAGAATCAGCTAAGCAGATCCAACAGCCAGTGCTGCCCCCAAAACATCCTTCAAAACCCATCAGAAGGAGCACTAATACAGGGTTTGGAGGAAAATTCCAAGCTTCGTAGAAGCCTAAAGCTGCATTCACAAGAATCTCAAAAATGGAAAGGTAGAGTCGGCAAACTTATTAAAGGGAAACAAAATCTCAGCAAATCCTAGAGAGCCTATGGAGCAAGTTCTGAACCATAAAGAGAATCAGGTAAAGCCTCTACCTGGACATGTGCTCAAGATGCACCACTGGGCAGCTGGTGCGGGTGAATCAACAGGGAGCACGAGAAACTTGGAACTGGGAGTGGGGAAGACACCTCATGGAGGGAAAGCCCTTACAAAATGAGCCAGAGGAGTCGTAAAGAAACTGATTTATGTGGCAGAGTTAAATGGTTATTAAAAAACTCTCTCACAGAAAAGAAATGGAATGAACGGGGCATTAACTGAAGAAGCTAGAATAATCAATGCACTTAAAGGTCATATGGAAACTCCGCAAACCCAAAGCTTCACAGCAACCAGAAGACAACCTGGTTGGAAAGGGCGGAGGATGCCAAAACTCCAGCAGAAACATCGACTCCCCCCTGGAGTGCATCAGCAAAAAGAAATTTTTACACCTTATCCAATTTACAGAGAATTTACCCCATAAATATAGAGGAAACTCTTGCCAATGCAGATGAGGACATCAGCAATGTGCATGAAGGGTTACACCTCTGTAAAATTCAGGCCCAAGTTATCTCAGGAAAATTCAGAAGGATCACTAGATGATATCAAAGCCACCTTCTTTCCCAAGGAAGAGGAGTTCAAGATATTTGGGGTTTGTTTTTGGGGGGACTTGGGTTTTTTTTAGAGGGGGGAGGTGCAGAGGAGAGGGAAAGAGAGAGAATGTCAAGCAGACTCCCCACTGAGAGTGGGACCCTGAGATCATGACCTGAGCCAAAACCAAGAGTTGGACACTTTAACCGACTGAGCCACCCGGGCGCCCTGAGGAGTTCATGATATTAAGATGAGAACTCTGTCAGCTCAAAAAAACAAACAAACAAACAAACAAACAAACCTCAATAACATAAAAAAATGGACACATCACACAAAAATTAATTGAGGTAAATGTTAAGGTTCTATTAAGTATCCTTCCATCCTTGATGTGCCAAATGGGAAATTTGACAGACGCTTGAGAGGTCAACCAGAGACCCTCTAACAACTGGATCCTGGAGGAAGGAAAAGCATCAGGCTGTGATGGTGGGGTACTCAGAACCCAGGGTGGGGGGCCTCCGGTCTAGCCAACACCACGTTGAGTCAGCAGGTCCTCCATGAGAAGAAGACAGTCTCAGTTCTCTTCTGCAGGCAGAAGCTCAATCTCTTCCTCTGACTTAATCACCCCAAATGCCAGAGGGACAGCCAGCTCAGGCTCTGGACCTTCACTTTTCCTGCTGCCAGAGGCCAGCAGGTAAAAAGATGTCCCAGCAGAAGCTCCTGAGACGAGGACACCTGTGCTTCCCTCTATTTAGAAAGCACAGACAAAATTCCCCAAGAATCCGCTCCACCAGGGTCTTGGCTTTGCCCAGCACTGGCGTCCCTGGCAACAAGAAACTCCTCCACACCACCACTGGATTTGCTCTCCTGTCATACTGCCTGGAAACAGAAGTGGGTCCCCTTCCTGGTTGATCCACCTTCCACCGAGTCTACTGGAAGATCCAGAATAACAGCAAGGTATTTCTCTCTCTCTCTCTACAAAAATATTTTTATTCTGTCTCTTTGAGTATTATTTTATGAAGGGATCATACACTATATGGCTCAGTGGAAACACAGTGGGCTACAATTGCTAGCTTAATGTGTGATAATTGTAAAGTATATAATATGAATCTTATACGTAACAGCTTCCATTTTATCCAAATTGTAGGGGGC
Organism: Callorhinus ursinus; assembly: GCF_003265705.2. Lineage (NCBI taxonomy): Eukaryota > Metazoa > Chordata > Mammalia > Carnivora > Otariidae > Callorhinus > Callorhinus ursinus. The sequence continues at coordinate 12,712,475 of NW_027397072.1, read as the reverse complement.
ATATTTAGACGATTTTCGTTGTCGGTAACTAAATGATCCGGAAACACAATGTATTGGCTTTTAAAAGTTCTCCCCCATAACAGCAACGGTAATAAAAGTTGTACATGAGAAGTTTCGCCGGTGGAAATATTTGAAACTCAAGGCTTATTTCTATGTAACGAGGGCTCGGTACCCTCTGGTTACAAGACTAATATTATTTCCTATTACAAATGTCGGTTAATCAAAAAAGCTTTTTGAAAAAAAGACCCATGAAGCAAAGCAAGGGGCAGCTTGAGGGAACTTAGGTAAGTCTTGGCTGGCACAAGCCCCTGGGATTTGGGGAGGGGAAGCACTGATCTCTAGTCCATTCTGTAGGAAAAGCTAACAGTTGTTATGTAGCAGGCCAAATAATAAAAATAATAGAAATTTTCATGATGAACAGGCTGAAACAACATGTTAAAATTTTAATGGTAATAATCTTGTCCCCTCCCAACCTTCCCACAACCCAGTCCCACTGCATCTAAGTCGGGAAGGGACATCCAGTCTCCTTGCACTGAGTGATTCTGTCTGTAATCCCAGAAGATGGGCACGAGGCTGGAGGAGGTGAGCAAAGAAGGAAGGTCAGCTACTCAGGTTCCCCTCGCCCTCATCACAGGGGACCGTCCCTTCAATCCTGGTTTCCTGGAGGCAGTCTTGTTCAGGAGATGTGGTTGGAACCAAGAGTAGTCAGACTTTTGCAACGCATCTTCCTCCCGGATATCACCCTTTCTCCCACTTCCTTCCCAGCTCCTTGGCCAAGAACCTTGGACAAATAGCCAACATTCATTTGAGCCTTCGTCACATGCCAGACACTGTTCTAAGGTCTTTCCTTATGGTACCTCTAAATCCTTACAGCAGTCCGAGAGGAAGCTGCCATTAGTAGACCCATTTTACGGATGAACTGTCTGAGGCACAGGAGACGCTGCACCTACTAAGCGATGAAGCCAGACCATTCCACTGCCCATGGTACCTGCCTGCTCCCCACATTCCTCTTACTTGCAATAAGCCACTCACAGAGCTGTCAGGGACACCAGCTCGGTCCATCCTCCCAACAGCCCTGAGGCTCTGGTGTGATCCTGGGAAACCAAGTCCCAGAGCATGTTAATGGCTCCCGCCAGGGTCCATGGCTAAAGAGCGTGTGGGGGGAGGGGGGTCTGTTCCAGTGGGCCGTATGCCAAAACTCACTGCCCTTCCCAACAGTCACACAGCTTCCTGTTTAAGGTAGATATTTTAAGTTCACGTGAGGGCACATCCAGGACCAAATAAAGTAGCTGTGACAGAAGGGGCATCTCCTCCATTTTGTGAAGGTCATGCATTCTCAGAAAGGAGAGCCTCAGAGTGAGGTGCTACCTTCATGCGTGTGTGTTCACAATCCAAAAAGGAGGACCTCTCAAGGCATATCAGCATTTTTTTCTCCACCTGAGATGCCAAATCTCATTTCCACTGTGATTTTAAATTCTGATAGGCATGCCAAGTCTAATCACTAAAACATACACACACACACACACACACACACACACAGGTAAAAACCAAATTTGAAAAAACAAGTCCAGACTACATATAAAAGACACATGAAACATGCATGCCTGGTGCTGGCTTACAACCAGAGAAGGAATGAAGACGTACTAAACTCATCATTCAGGTTTCTGTTACATCTGGCTTTCAATACCTCCCACGTGCTTCTCTTTAAGAGAGTACGAGATCTTTTTTTTTTTTTTTAAGATTTATTTTTTTATTTGAGAGAGAAAGAGAGGGGGGGGGGGGGGGGGGCAGAGAGAGAGAGGGAGAAAGAAACTTCAGCAGATTTCTGCGCTGAACACAGAGCCCGAAGCGGGGCTCGATCCCACAACCCTGAGATCACAACCTGAGCCAAAATAAAGAGTCGGACGCTCAACCGACTGTACCACCCAGGTGCCCTGAGATAGTATGAGATTTTAAAACCATGAGTGAGCGCAGACAATGAATCATGGAACACTACGTCAAAAACTAATGATGTAATGTATGGTGATTAACATAACATAACAAAATAAAAATTTAAAAAAACCATGAGTGACTTTATGTGGATGAAAATAATTTTGAATTTTCACTGGACTGACTGGCATGCAGGGACTGGGACTCTGTAACTGATTATCGCTACTAAATAAGTTTGAATGATGGACTTTCACCAAAAAAAAAAAAAGAAAAATAATAAATATGACATCTCAGGTTTGTAAAACGCACTTATGGGTCCAGAACCCGTTTTGCAACTATCACCTCCCTTGGTTTTCTTTGGAGAAGGAGGCAGGATTTACGGAGGGGCCACCGTGTGTCCGTGGCGCTGGAGGAAGCCGAAGGATGCGCTGTATGCCTCATCCACACAGCCAGGTGCTCAAAGCCTGGTAGGCGAGAACCGAAGCCCCAAGAAGTGAGGTGATTCTTACAAAACCATCAGCAAGGATGACACACTCGAACCTGAATCTCCTGACTGGGCCATCCACAGCTTTTCTGCGCCGCATCTCTCTGAACCCGGTTTTTAAAAGAATGGGGAAGGGGCAGGGTGGCCCTTTAGAGGTGGCTAAGGACAGAGTATGTTTAAAAGCAAATCCTGCTCCCAGGATCTGAGCAAATTAGAGCCTTTTCTCCCTCACAGTCCTCAGCTTCCTCACCTTCTAGAAACAAGCTCGTTTGAGGTTGCAAACAGTGCCATCAGCATCCCTGATCTTCCTCCCATTGAAAACTAAAAAAAAAGGGGGGGGGGCTGGGCAGGAAAGAAAGAAAGAAATTCTCTTAAAAAGATGAAGAAGTTTACATATGTTCAAACATCCGCAAATCCAAGCTCCTTATTTGTCCCGTGTGTTTGGGCCGTGCGCAGACGTTCAGCAGCCCCAACGCCCGTCGTTTCTATTCGAGAATGTGGGGTGAGTTTATCGGGTTAAAATCGGCTTTGTTTGGGTATGCGCCGCCCTTGTTCCCCGGGGGCCCCACATGGGGCGCCAACATGGCCTGGAAGAGGGGCATGTCAAGTGCCCCCCATCACGCATTGTCGCTGCGCAGTGAACTGGAGTTTCAGAGGGGAAGGGAAAAAAAGTAATTCCTCATTTTCATCCTGACCAGGGTTCCCCTTTTCTTTGGCGGCTCGGAGCCGCAGTAATCCGCATTCACGTCGCCCAGCCCCGGGTTCCTGGAGGAGTTCTCTCTGGCTCCCTGGTATTGTCTTCTTCTCTGGGCCCGCTTCTTCCAATAGTGCTCCTTGAAAGCTCTTTCTCCGACAAAAAAGGACCAGCTCTATAATAGCCAACTTGCGTCCTTTCTTCTCTCTCTCTCTCACCCTTTTTTTGTAAGCTTTCCGACGGAGCCGGGCTATTTAATCTTCTTGAGGCGTTCAAGATGTCACTTACCTCTGATGGTGGAGACAATGGAGAAATCCTTCCAGCCTGAATGCGGGGCCTTGCTGAATGCCTCTGACCGCTTTGAAGAGGGTTCTTGGAAGTCTCTGTTTCAGCCGCTGTCCCGGTGGCCCGAGGGCCGGGGGATTTTGTTTTTTTGTGTGTGTGTGTGTGCAATTGCATGCATGCCTCCAGGCAGCCTCACCAGAGGCAGCTCCGCATAAAGGGGAGGGGATGGCTTGCTCATCTGAAAGACCCTGGTTCAAATCCCAGCTCAGACTGGAGCCAATCATTTGTGTCATCCTCTGGGCCTCAGTTTCCTTACCTGTGAAATCGAAGTGAGAGGAGTTCCCACACGAGCGTGTTGCGAGTACTGATTACAGAAAGTGTGTGTGTGTGTGTGTGTGTGCAGTTAATTGATTGATTGATTATATATGTTCCTGGCGACCAGCGTGGAATTCTGCCACTCGTCTCTGATGGAGGGGAGTAAGAAGAGTTCCATTAAGTAATGAATTGGAAGAGAAGGAGCCAAAAAGCTCACATCCCTTGTCACCTTTGAACCCTCTCTCCCTGCATCCAGTGCATTGCCAGGCCCTGTTGGCCCTGCTTTCTGCAGGCCATTCCTGTCCCATTCCAGGCCTACCCTCTTCGGAGGACATTTCCCAGAGCTCGAGTCAGGCATCCCTCGCTTGCTGCAGAACATTTTGTGGCTCCCTATTGCCTACAGGATAAAAGGCAAATTTCCTCTTCACTTTGGAAATCTGGATGACCCGCCAAGTTCTTCAGCCGCCTCTCCCGCCTTCACCTTCCAGGAACCCTACCTCCAGCTGCCGGACTCTCTGCAGCCCTACTTTCCAGGCTTTGGTGGGACTTTTCTGCAGCTTGGAATGACGTTCTTCCCCTGCAGAGCAGCTTCTCTGCTCCCCTCACCTTCCGCGGCCCAGAGAACCTTCCTCCTTGTGCCATGGCCCTCCCTGACAGCACTGGGCTCGCTTCAGGTCCACAAACACCGGGGAGCTCCTCCTCTGGGCCAAGAAACTGGGGACTCAATGGAGAAGAAGCATAGGCCCTGCCCTTGAAAAGCCTGAAGCAGGCTGTTAGGTACGAACTTGCTTCTAAGCCCCGAAGGCCAGAGTTGTCTTATTCCCCACCGAGCAAAGTGACTGGTACCCAACGCAGGCTCAGGCTCTCGGCTGTTGAATGAATGAATATGGGCGCTTCATATTTATTGAGAACTTTCATGCTCGTCAAGTCACATACTTTTCCATGAAGAGGGTCTTATCCCCATTTTACAGCTGACAAGACTGAGGTGCAGACAGATTCGCTGACTGGACCATGGTCCTGCGGCTAACACCTAATGCATCTTCCACCTACACAGAAATGCCCTGCCTTGTCCCCAAAACAACTTTTAAGAATTTGGTCCTGTACTGAGGTTATCGGGGGGGATTGTTCAGAGAACTCAGATGGAAGAAGGGGATCTGACCGGTCAGACACCGGTAGCCCACGGGGATGATCTGCCGGGCAGGGCTGCCTCCTCCCTGTGCTGATCCGGCGGCCCGCGGGCCTCTCACACCGTATGTACGACATATACGTCATGCACCTTCTCGGAGGCCCTGCGTGCGGTGCGGGCGAGCCGCGCCTTCCCCGAGCCGTGTACAACTTTTCATTTCCCATATCAATCATGAGAACAAGTTGAAGTTCAGATAATGGCAGCTTGGTTTCCCCTAATTGTTCGGGATTTGGACTGACTGTTTGCACGGCAGACTGCGGCCACTGGGTTCCCGGCGGGGGGCTGTGGCCTGCTCTCTCTCTAACAAACCCGCGTTCATGCGTCCATTCAGATCCATCACCCTGAGATAAACTGTGAATATTGCCCTTTGTCGCCGCTGCATTCTTCCCGGCATCGTGGGGGCACTATTTACGGATTTAAAGGTTCATTTGCACAATTCTTTTGTCAGGAGCCCAGGCGCAGACCGGCAAAGTGAGGGCTGCCTCTTCTTTCTGGGTTACTGCCCCGGAGCTCTCCCCGAGCAGAATGGACATGCCTTGCCCCCGGGCTCAGCACGAAGAATGTCAATGCGAAAATTACATTTTTTAAATGACCTGTCTGCTTCCGTGGCCAGGGAGGTCACCAGTTCACAGAGGGCGGGATTTCGGGTTGCCACCCAGCCCTTAGCGGTGTGCACGGACGCGCAGCTTGAAGAGCAGGCCAGGGTGAGATGCGGCACCGTGCACTGCGCTGAATGCTTCACACCCCGAGTGCTGGGCAGAGTGCCCTGTGTGCACCCTCCTACTCATGCCGCACACTTTCCAGTAGCAGTGAGGAATCCCATTTTACAGGGCAGGAAACTGAGGCTCTGGGAGTTCGAGGGAATTGTTGGGGAAAAAGCCACACCCCAAGGAGATGGCGGTGCTGAATTTCGAACCCAGGCTGTCGGACGCCTGTGTGCCTTCAGGTCTGCTCCCCAACTACCTACAGTTTTTGATCAGAAGACCCTGGGCTGGGCTTCTGAGTGAGGCAGTGAGAATCTGTGTCCGAAATGAAGTGGTCCAGAGACACCCGTGACCAGATGTCAGGGAATATAAATGCTCTACTGTGTCTAGGAATCCCACAAACTCTGAGACCTTCTTCAGGTGCCGCCTCCTCTGGGCTCTCCCTCTGATTTCCTCTGCCCTGGGGAGCAGCGCTCTACCAGCTTCGTCTCCCGTTTGTGGCGACTCTCACTTATCTGCTCTCTCCCGCTGGATTGCAGGCTCCCTGAGGGCATGGACTGAGCTTTCAGATTTATATCTCAGTGCCCAGCAGGGGCCCTGGTACATCCCATGCGCACTAAACCTTCTTGCAAGAATGAAAGGGTGAATGAGTCTTGTGCAAGATGGGGGGATTTCTGAGAAAAACAGTGATTCTGTGCGCACCCGCATAGTCATGCAGCTCCACTTGGAAGAGATCAGAGCCAGAGGAGAAAGACGGCAACATCTTGGGCTCACCGGCTGGGGACGGAAAGGAAAAGCAAAGAAAAAGAAGAACTCTCATCCAGTCTCAAATGCTCATTCAGAGCCCCACCAAGTTCCAATCTGTTTTATAAAAAATACCTGCTTTAATCTTTTTTTTTCTTTTCTTTCTTTCTTTTGTTTAAAGAAATTTGCCCAAACTCTGTGTCAGTCCGAATGCAGCCAAATGCCTGTGCTCGGAAGACTCTGTGCTTTATCATAGAAGATGGAAGACAAGGAAGAGAAAAAAAGGAAAGTTAAAAAGGCGAGGTGAAGGAACACAAGGGTTTGGAGGTGGTGAGGATGCTGAGGGAGATTTTTTCCTTAAAAAAAAAAAGAACAGAAACTATATTTTTAGTATTGTTATAAAGAATGCCCACATCTTCCAATACTCCCGGTGCATCTCTAAATAAATAATGACATATTTGCTTAATCTTGTAAGGAATTTGATCTTTCCCAAATCCAAGGGATGTTTTTAGAATATCACTAATAATGCTGGACAAAGGTGTATATATATATATATATATATATATATATATACACACACACACACACAGACACACACAGACACATAGATCAGTGTGATGATGTAAATTTAAAAACCCAAAACACATGGGTGACACATTCGATTAAGCATCCGACTCTTGGTTTAGGCTCAGGTCATGATCTCGGGGTCCTGGGATTGAGCCCCACGTCAAACTCCACGGGGAATCTGCTTGAGGATTCTCTCTCCCCCTTTCCCTCTGTCCCTCCACCTGCACCCCCATCTCTCAAAATAAATAAATAAAATCTTTTTAAAAGTCCCATACAAAATCACATACGCTGTATATACCCAGTCATGCAGATACGTATATGCATAGGAAAAAGAACTGGAAGAAAATTTGAAAAAATTGTTGGCATTGATGATCTTCAGACAAGGATATGATGATTGAAGGATTTGCTGTTTCTTCATACTTTTCTATAATGTACAGATTTTATCTATTATTTTGATTGTTTTTTTCAACACATTTTTAATGAGCATCTCTGATGTGTAATAGGTGTGCTAGTAGCTAGAGATACTGCCAAGACAAAAGCAGACACGGACGTGCCCTCTGGAGCTGGCATTCTTTGGAGGTGGTGGAGGAAGGACACAGACATTGGAGTAACTGCAGAATCAATTACTCGCAGCCATGGCCGTGGGCGATGTGAAGGGGGTGGCGGGAACTGTGTCAGGGTGAGATAAAGAGGTCCAGGAGGTCTGTAGGGGGTGTTGAGAAAGGTTCGGAGAAGGTTTCTGTAAGTGATGTTTGTGCTCAGCTCCGAACAATGAGTGGGACTCACCTAGATAAAAAAGAGAAAGAGGTCAATACAGTGGTATTTAATACTGTAGCTTCCTCGGCATCCCTTTCACTCCCCTGACCCATCCCAAGGCTGGAGAACCCAGGTGGTTGGTTTTGTGTGTGGTGGTAAGGAGAGAGGAAAGAGATTTCCTTTACTCCTGGGTCTAGGAGTAGATCCTGGTTATTTCAACCCAGTCAGGTTAACCTCATCCTCCTTGCACCAGCCAATCATTTAGATAATTTAGGCCCACTCTAATCCAGACATAGCACTCCCCCAACCAAGGAATCAGTTCAGGAATCAGCAATGTATTCCAAAAAGACCTAAAGGGAGATTTGCCATGGTCTCTTGAACAGGGGAGGAGGGGGCAAGAATCAGTACTTTTTTAAGAGAGCTATAACAAACCAGCCATTACTCTCCTTTTGCACAGAGGAGTCAGTGGATATAAAACCTAAAAGATTTCTGCAGCCATTTTGGCACCATGAGGGAAGCCAACATTGGGATGAAGAGCAGAGACATGGAAGGAAACTGGATGAGTTTCAAGGGCCAGGTTATTCGAAGTCTCATAGGACATGTATGGAACTTGGTCCTTACTCTGAACACAATGAATCATCACTGAAGCAGGTTAGGCAGAGAAGCACCGTGAAGAGATCTGTGCTCTTAAAAGACTGCTCTGGCAGATTATATACAAAATGGATGTAGAGGTGCGAAGGCAGGAGATTGGTGAACATTAAGTCAGGTAAGAATGATGGCAGGGAAGTCAGAGATAAATGGACAAACTCCAGAGATAAGAAAAGATCGAAAACTAGGACTTGGTGATTGATTGGATGGGAAAGGCAGAGAGAAGGAAGGAAAGGAAGGTATCCAAGATGAGCCTGACGTTTAAGGCTTTCAAAATTGGATGACAGGGACATTCCCTGAGCTAGGAAACCCCAAGGAAGACCGGGTTGAGGAAAACACTCTGAGTTCTTTTTGGAATATATAGAGTTTAAGGAGCTTTTGTTCTATCCCAATAGAGATGTCATGGGAGTGACTGGACAGATGGGTCTTGAAATTTGGGGAGTCATCAGTGCCTAGATGGTAGCTGGTGTCTAGACGGTAGGTGGGTAAGGACAAGCTGACCTAATAGGAAGGTCAAGGAACTCAACGTGTAAGAGTAGGGTTTGAGGGGACCACAGAAGATGGCTCATAGAGTCAGGAGAAGAGAGGGCTCTAGGAGAGTGTGTGGCTAACAGTGTTGAAAGCTGCTAAGTGTCACATAAGAAGAGGACTGAAAGTGTGTTTGGATTAATGAATTGGGTGACTTGGAGGCATGATGGAGGCAGGAACCAAGATCAACTAGACAAGCAAGTGGGAAGAGAGACAAACATCAAACACGAACAAATTTGCACAGAGGCCTGCGATTTGGCCACACTCAAGGAAGATGGAGAAGCCCCTCTGGGTACAAACTCAGTGGGCAGGCACAGTGAGTTCAGCAGCTCTGGAAAGCAGGGTTACATCCTTCACGATTCTCTAAATCTGGGGATGTTGCTTAGAAAGGACTTTTGTTGGAGTGCACTGGGTGTAGAGATCCACAGGTAAATAGACCTTCCTTCCTTGTCCCCTGTTCTCTGACTTACTCATCTATTTCATAGGGATTGTCTGGATTGCCTAGATGAATCAAACCTGCCAATGGTGATACTTAATCCTAGATTTTTACTAGTTCCCTGCAGCTGCCTTGATAAATTATCACAAACCAGGTGGTTTAAAACCACAGAAACATGTTGCCTCCTAGTGCTAGAGGTTGGAAGTCCAAAATCGAGATGCTGGCTGGACACGCTCTCTCCAGATCCTCCAAGGGTTGATCTTCCTTGCCTCTTTCAACTTCTGGTAACCCCAGGCAGCCCTTGGCTTGTAACTGCATCACCCTAATCCTTACCTACATCTTCCCATGGCCAGCTTCCTATGTGTCTCGGTGTCCAAATTCCCTCCTTCTTACAAGAATGTCAGTTATATTGGACTGCAGACCCAGCCGACTCCGGCATGACCTCATTTAACTTAACTAATGATACCTGCCATGACCTTATGTCCAAATACATTAGTATCTGAGGTACCGGGGACTAAGGCTTTAAGCTATCTTTTAAGAGGACACAATTCAACCCATAACACCGGGTCTGAATCTTCACCGATGGATCTGCAAGATGATGGCATAAGCCTGAGCCAGAAAGACCCATAACCATCTGCACCTTTATCTGCAGCTACCTTTGACATATCACTCACCATTTGGCAACAGGAAGACTGATTTGGGCTCAGGGTCGACAGAGAAGACAGTGTGGACTGAAGAGGTTTATTCAAGATTTATCCTCACAGGGTCATGTCACCCATGGTGGGGTTCCCTCCCAAATTCAATTCCAACCCATTTTTAAAGGGATGACAGAAGCTATAAGCTCCTTCTTGATTTCCTAAGATGTTGGAGGTGAGATGAGCTGAGATGAGATGTTGTCAACTCACTCCACACTCCACACACACATACCGTGTGCTTCCCCTCCACCAAGCCCTGGGAACTGGCTGACCGTGTGATGCCGCTCCTTACCCTTTGGGCTCCTTGTCGAGTAAGGGAACCCAGATGGTTACTGCAAGAGCTGGACGTCCGCTGAGCCAGATAGTACTAGAAAAGCCATAATAGCAGAAGGGGGATGTGCTTTCCTTCCTCCCAATTCATAACTGTGATTATCAGCCACATCCCTGAAAATCCCTAAGACAGAGTGGATTACACCAACTGAGCCAGCCAGGGGAGCTGAGGCACGTCATTTAAAAAATTTTTTGTTTGAATCATATGTCCTCGGTTTCCTTCCACGCATGACACAGTAACATTTCCCCTTGCACATATTCTATGAGTGCTAGCTGATACTGGCAGGGGTGGCGGCACCGGACGCCGGCTCCCGTTCACATGATAAACGATGTCCTACAGAGCAGTGGAAGAACCACACGCTGTGGAGAGTCACCTACCTCGATGTTCCACCCGATGTCTCTGTGAATAATTGCAAATCCTGACGCGTGTTAGCAAGCCTCTCCGAGAGAGACTCGCTTTGCTGTTCTGTGCTCAGTGAGCTCACATGACCCTGCATTGTTGGGGGATAAAAGACAAGGAAGGTGAAAGACACTTCACACATAGTAGATGCTCAACAAATGTGCCCTGTCTTTGCTCCGCCATTTGTCCATGTTTCGCCGAGTCACAATATTTATAGAACGTCTGTTTTAGGCATGGGTGAGACCGGAGTGAGTAAAACAAATCATTGCTTGCTTTCTCGGAGCCTCCATCTAGCGGGAAGGAAAAGACAATGAAGAAGGTATTTTTTCAAGTGATAGTCGGTGTATAGAAGGGAAGGACAGGGTAATTTGAAGAGAGGGCAAGGAGCTACTTCCCACAGCACGCTCAGGGGTGGCGGCTCTGGAGGCTCAGGAGGCCCCAGCCCTGTGGTGAGCTAGGGACAGCTCACGGATGCAAGCCTGGGGCTGGATGCGGAGGCCGTGCTCCAGGAGCAGTGTTGAGGCGCCATTCACCAAGGGTTAAGGGGTGGGAGGGGAGGGCGGCCAGATGGGCAAAGGCGAGATCCCGCAGGACGCCATAGGCCCTGGCAGGGGTTGGGTTTTCTCCTAAAGTTGATTGGAAGCCACTGTCACGTCCTAAGCAAGAGTGTGGCTTGAAAGTCCACTCTACTGCTGTGTGGAGAATGGATGGGCTGAGGAAAGGGGGAAGCAGGCAGACTCCTGGGGGCTCTTGCTCAGGTGCCTGGACAAGAAATGGAGGAGGCTTAGATCTGCTAGGTGGGGAGAAGCAGGGAGATACGAAGATATTTCGGAGGTAGAATCTAAGAGAAGTGAAAAATTCCAGTTAAATGTTGAGACATTACCTTTTACAGGAACAACCCTCTTTAGTTCTTTAGGAAGACTAATCCAAGCGTATCGAGAACTTGACAGGTGCCAGTAACTATGAGCACAGCAAGAAAGAAGCTAAAATGTACGCAGCGCTTTCCCCGTATCTTTTACAAGCCGTCTTCACGTGCTTTGTTTTAGATGAATAAAAACATACACAGCAATGGAATTCTAGGTATTCTTCTGTCTTGATAACATACACCACACCACCCATTCATAATGTGGTCTGTGGGTCCTGCTGTTGATATAGAGCCATCCATTTGCATTTTCTACACTTCCACAACACGTCGTCTACGTGCTTGTTTTAAAGATCAGCAAAAAGTGTTTTCTGTGAAGAAAAAAACGCCTTTAAATATTGAGCGATTGATTTCTTAACTTTTGACTGGTGTTGTTCACCAGTACTCATTAGATCAAGTGGGACCATAGGAAGTCCAAAGAGTCCATGCATGTCTTGTGAACATAGAATGCAGTTTGTTGATCACGACTGAGAAGTTTTAAAGCAGCGTTTTAAATCATTTCACAAGGAAGGGGTGCATTTCTGGACAGAAGGAGTTGGCATGCCTTTTGGGATGAGCTTTGGACCAGGAATCAGAAAGCCCTTAGATACGGTTCTGCCACTGACTGTGTGTCCTTAGGGAAGTCACTCCCCCTCTCTGATCCTCATTTTGCCCATTCAGTAATAATAGCGTTTGTCAGCGCATCACCCATCCTTGTTGTAAAGATCAGTGAGCGTTCAAGTCTGTAAGCACTTTGAAAACAGTGGCAGGCTAAGTTAAAGGGAAGGTTGTTTACTCCCGTGCCTTACGAGTCACGCTGACAGCATTCACCCTTGGCCATGTACTTCATACTCAGTTAGCACAGGCTTCATGCTCATGAGCGGTGCCAGTGTCTTATTGCCAACATCCTTTCTAGAAGTGATGCCTGCTGGACTAGATGAGCTCCCCGGACCCTCCCACGGCTCAGAGGCGACCTGTAGGAGCACCAGGCTCCCCTCACCACAGACCATTTCCAAGGTTTTGTGATTGAGAAGTTTGGAGACCAGACGAGTGCGAAAAGTTAGCACCTTAATTGTTGAAAACTCTCAAAGATTCCAAACTTGTAAATCATGAAAGGCCACTGTTTAGAAGGCTGGAATGCTTTTGAAAAAGACCAGCGATCAGAGATTGGCCTCGTTAATAACCACAGTAAAACTAGCTCTTGAAGCTCAAAGACGCAGCTAATTAGGGCAGAAAAATTCAACCTCAAATTAAGAGTGTGTGTGTGTGTGTGTGTGTGTGTGTTTCTGAAGTGTAAAAGCTTTTCTCCCAGAGAAGTATGTCTAAGTATATTTTGGATACGTTCCAAGATCCACTGGAAGACAAAGCCAGGACTGCAAAAATGTCAGGGTGGGGTTAATGAACTCTCCAGAGCATCTGTGTGCCCATCTGTCCAGCAAAAAGGAATAACCACCTTCTTCATCTAGAAGATTATCTAATCTTAAACTTTGAGAAAGAGAAATTCAAAAACTGAGATTCTCTAAGGATGTGCTATAATACTTTCCTGTTTTTTTTTAAGTAATAACTTATGTCCATGGCCCAGCGAAGTCAGTACTTGAGAACTTACTGGGTATGTCTCCACGTTCTAGATAACAGGGATTTAGCTATGAATATCAGCTGGTTCCTGACCAGAGAAGCTTATATCTGCTCCAGACCAGAGCCTGGTACAGCAAAGAAGCTCAACATAGGTTTAGACCTTCTGCTTTCTGAGAAGAGATTTTTCCCCAAGGAAAGGTCAGTGGCAACGGACTCTAAATTTGCCAGTGTTGGAGATTAGACGAAGTCTCAGAGCCCAGTGTCTATTTATCAGCTGTCTTATCAGTTTAAACGTAGAGCAGCCTAAAAGCCTGAAAGCACGGCCTTGTCAATATTACTGTAAGATTTTATCGCTTAGTAAAATGTCCCAGCAGAAAAGAAATGGGGAACGAAGACATCAGCTCAGCTGAGCGACCCAGTGCCCATTTTCTCACCACTGATACTGCCTACATGGTGCAAAATGTCAATAATCAAACCGTGAAGAAATCCAGAGCCATGGTGAATCCAACCCAGTGTGAGCCATGCCCAGTGAGGAGCATTTGAGACCACAGGTCCCTTTAGTGCAAAAAGCATAGGACCTGGGCCCTCATCGGGGAGCAACTCCCCCATGGGATGGCCTTGAGAGAGGAAGCTGCCCTTCCAGCCAAAGACATTAGGGAGGATTCTTAGGTGCCGGGGATCATCAGCCTGCATGTTTAAAGGGTGGCTGGGTTTCTGACATGTGAGAATGGGGCAGAGGGTAATGTTTACTCCTCGAAATATGGTCCACGGAGCCAGAAGCATGGGCACTCTCTGGAAGTGCATTAGAAATGCAGAATCTCAGGCACCATCCCAGACCTAGGTAATCAGAATTTGCAATTTAGCAAGAACCCTGGTTTGTACGTGGAAGTTTGAGAAGCACTACGCTAGCTGGACCACATGGAGTTCTGTTTTGCAGAACATAATCTCTGGACAGTCACAGAGTGGGGAAAAGATACCTGTCTATGTGGAAGGATCAGAAAACCTTCGCCCTTCTAGTCCCAGCTATGAGACTCTAGGAAAAGTGGTTTTCTCTTTCTGAGTCTTGGTGTCTGCGTCTGCAAAACTGATCCATAAACCCCATTCTGCCAACTTCACAAGGCTGCTTCGAGAGGTAGTGAGCTAACAAATGTGGAAGCACTTTAGCTGAGTACCCATTTTTGCTGACAACTGGCCCATGCTTTTCGCTCACAAAGTGCTCTTACTGAAAATGAGACTGTTAGATGTGACCACAGCCCCCCAGCACTGGCTTTAGTACGTGATGGTCAGTGGGGACAGCCAACAAAGCTTCCAGAGAATGCCTCCCTCACAGAAACAAACTGTAGATGGTGTTGGGCACAGCAGAGCCCAGAAAGGACCATGCTGGAGTCTGAGGACCAGTCCGCCTTACAATGCCCGGATGTATAGGGTGAACAGAGTGGAAGAAGGCACCAGCCCTGCCCTCAAGAAGCCGACCATCTTGCGGGGATTCGAACCTTACCATAGTAGACCTTCAAAGGATATTCAAAAGTACAAACCTAGCTGGCATGGCCTCTTGTGGTAATTGAACCACCCAGAGGTGGTCTACGCAGGCTTGGGAAGGAGGCAGAGGACTGCAGTGTAAACCCCAGCCCTGCCTCTCGGTCACTGGGATCCTGGGAAAGTTACCTCACCTCTCTGAGACTTGGCATCCTTCCATGGCAAATGGGGGCCCTGATAACATTGCCCCCGAGGGCTGTTGTGAAGAAAGGTTAAGTTGGAAGTAAATAGGCCACAGAGATGTATCCTCCCCATCACTATCACATCCCTCATTTTATTTTCTTCATACTACTTAGGACTACTTAATTGGTTTCTGAAAGCAGAAACTGAATGTCTTGTTCGCCGCGGTATTTTCAGCACCTAGAACAGTGACGAGCACAAAGGAAGTGCTTAGTAAGAGCCTGTTGAATGAACGAACAAATACCAACACTCCTTTTGCCCGGATATGGATGTTTCTGGAGCTAACTTAAATTTTCATGTTTGCAGTTAGAGTTACAAGCCCCAGTGCTGCCTCCTGGTATTCACAGCTCACACTTGGAACCAGGGTCGCTCTTGAGACTCGAGGAATATGGCAGAAGTGATGATATGTCACTTCTGAGATGAGGTGTTCATAGGCTGCAGTTTCCACTTCTGCTGCTCTGTCTTTCTCTCGCTCTGGGATCACTTGCTCTGGGGGAAGCCCTGTCACGAGCAGCCCTAAGGAGAGACACACATGGAGAGGGATGGCGTCTCCTGCCAACAGCCACGTAAGTGAGCTTGGAAGTGGGTTCTCAGACCCCGCCTTCAGAGACTGCAGCCTCGTGTGGGACCCAGAGCAGCGGAACCCAGCAAAGCCACAACCAGTCCCCGACATTTGGAAACTGTAAGAGATAATAAATTATTGCTGTTTCTAACAGCTAAGTTTTAGGGTTAACTTGCCACACAGTAATAGATAATTACCACACATTCCCACTGAATGGCCTCCAGATCCTTGCCTAGAGGAAAGAGATGACCCCCCCTGCCCTAGGAGCAGGTAAAATGAAGCGGGCCAAGATGCCGAGTTATATGCAAACATCCCTTTGAGAGGATTTCTCGCTTTCCTTTGAAAAAATGGCATCCATGGGTCTGGCATTGTCCTCAAGCACTTTGTTAAGCTCATTTCCTGGTACAACAATGAATTTGGTTATGGCAACCAGGTGGTGGATCTTATGGTCCACATGGTATCCAAGGAGGAAGAGCCCCCTGGACTACCAGCCCCAGTGAAAGCACAAGAATAAGGGAGAGGTCCTCAGCTACAGGGGAGTCCTCACCCCCACATATCCCCCAGCATACTGAGAATCTCCCCACTTTGACCCAGTTTCCATCCCAGACACCCTGGGGTATTCCATCAGTAAAGTACACTAAACCCAAAGAAAGGAAGGAAGGAAAGAGAGAGAGAGAAAGAGAAGAAGGGAGGGAGAAAGAAAGGAAGAAGGAAAGAAAGAAGAAAGAAAACATAGCATCCACAGCCTCCACATTTGACATGGGAAGGTCATACTGGGCCGTGGGGGTTCCCTCTAGTGTAGAGATTTCACAGGCCCAATGGATGTGGAAGGGGTTATCTTGCGCTAATCCTTAATACTTGTGGTCATCTGGCATTCTGCTTTTCACGCTCTACCAAACACAGCTGAGACCCGATTGGAACAGTAAAACAAAACTTTGCCAAAGACTTCTGGGAAAGAAACACACACGCGCACGCGCGCGCGCACACACACACACACACACACACACACACGAAATACAAACCACCACCCATTGAGAAAATTTGATTGATAAAGACCTATTTATCTTCACACTGTGAGAAGTGTTTCCTCCTTATCTTCTCATCTGCCTCTTTGTAGCTACCAGAACCCAGGACTTTAGAGTACCTTTGTAGAAAACTCAATTCCTCAAAACTATGAATGAGCAGAGACTCTCCAAGTCCTATCTCCAGCCTACTTATGTACCTATTTCTAATTGCCCACCGCTTTCCTCCTTCTTCAACACTGGGAACACCCAGACCGTGAGGCAGGACTTGCATCCACAGGCTGTGAATCCTTCCATATCATAGTATCTCCTTAACATGCTCTTGAGGGCTGCCTCCTTATGGGAATACAGGCTGGGCCATTTCCCCCCACCCGCTCTACATCAGCCACCTTCACTTTAGAGAAACAACCTCTCACTTAGGTCCTAGGCTTTCTTCTCCACCTTTCAGCAAATAGAAAGGCCAAAGGATAATTGATGTGCCTGATCACAAAGCTGACTGATGGCCAAACAGTCCTGGAATTACCTCTAGGAGGTCTCATTTCTTGTCACATAGGGGCTGGCATTTCCCAATGATATCTGTATCATGGGCTCTCTCCTATGGCTGTACACCTTAGGACTGGAACCTCAGAGGCTGTCTAGTGTGGCCACCCACTCTGTGTTGGAACCCCCACCCCACCACAAAATCTTCTTGGGCTTTCCAGGTGACAGGATGCCTACTATCTCCCAAGGCCGCTGTTCGCATTATAGGACATCTCTAACATTAAACAGCTCCAGCTCACACTGAGCTAAAAGTATCCCCCCACCTAACACATGTACCCAATATCTTCCAATATTGAGTATGTCTCTGCTTTCTGGCCCCATGTGACATATCCTGTGCCTCTGCTCCATGGCAGGCCATCAAAGATGTGACCAGAATGATCGTGCTGCCTACATCCTCTCTTCACCAACCACGCCTCCATGACATTGCCTCAAATGCTTTCAGCACATTATTCACTTTTATTCTATTCTATTCTGACAATATTCCCTGTAATGTGACAAATCTAGACCTGCCCATCATCCTCTAGGCAAGGTCTGGCCAGTGCAAAATAAAGCTGGGCTCACTTCCTTTAAAGTTACCACTGTAATTGTATTGTTATAACCTAAGTTGACACCAACTTATTTAGAAACTACATCATCCCGTTGGTTCACAATAATCTTGTGGCAAAAATAAAACCAACCCCTCTGGCTCATTTTCTCATAAACTGTTGTTAATCCAGGCACCACCTGCCTCCTAACCTTAAAAAACTCATTGTAGGCAACTGGCGGAGGACCATATGCTCATATGTGTCAAATTTCACTTCATTGATTTTAGCCTATAATGTCAGTTTCAATAACTTTTTTCATGAAATATTTCAGATGTATAAAAAAAGCGTGGATGATAATAAAATATCCACCCATCTACTCACAATCCTGCTTAAAAGAAAGAAAATCATTTAGATCTGATGGAGTTCCCTGTGTACCCCCTTCCCCTCTCTTTCTTCAAAAGAAACTACCATTTTGAACATGGTGCTTATCATCCCAACCTGTTTCCTTACATTCACTTTATCATATTGTTTGTATATTTTAAACATCATATGAATCATTTCAGATCCCACCTACCCCCCTGAAACTTACTTTTCTTCACTCAAAGTTGTACTTTTGATATTTAATCATGCTGACACATGTAGCTGTAATTTATTCTTTGGACCAAAGTCTCGAGAAGTGATCTATTTGTTTTCAAGTTGATGATCATTAAGGTTTGCTTCCAAATTCCTCTATTTTAAAAATGCTGTCATGAGCATTATTATATACATGCTTCTCTTTGTATGTGTACAAGGGGATCTCCAGTTATTTGCCCAGGAGAACTGTTGGATCACTGATTATGAACATCTTCTGATATATAAATATTGCTAGCTTGTTTCTTGAAATGATGGAGCAATGTAACACTTCTACCAGCAGCATGGGAGAGGTACTGTGGCTCCACGTTCTCACCAAAGGCCAGCAGGCTTCGGGCTTGATTATCAGCCAATCTAATGGGCACGAAAACGTTTCTCATTATTGTTTTACTTCTCATTTACCTGCCATTTGTCTCTAATCTTCATCTTGCTAGCTGTTGACTCTACCTCCCCTATTCATATGGTACATTAATTAGAATGCTCTTGAACACGAATAGCTACACAGTCAACAAAACACAGCTTAAAAATATTAAAAGAAGCCTGGAGATAAAGTGCTTCTAGATTTGGTCAACCTAGTGGCCTTAGGACCAGCTGCTTCAGTTGTCTGCTCTCCCATCTTCAGCTTTGATCTTCACCCGCCTCATGGCGGCGAGGTAGTTGCCCCACAAGGTCACACAACTGCATCCAAATGCAGGTAGGTTATTCCTTCTTCTCTGTCTCTTCTTATCAGCGAGGAATACCTTTTCCAGAAGCCCCCTGAGCATATGCCCCTGATTTCCCTTCATACCATATTGATTAAGATTGCTTTGCGTACCCATGACTAAAGTTATAACAAGAAGGGAATAGAATTTCCATGGTCAGTTTAGACTAATCAACATTCACCCTTGAGGATAGAATGATTCTCTTTCCTCTAAGCACATGGGAGGGTAAGCTCTCCCTCCCAAATTTGGAGCTCTTCTAATAATAAAGAAGACTGGGGACAATGGCCATTGAGTAGCAAGGTAAGAGTCCATGACAGTGGAGAAATGAGGTCTTTTAAGGCTGAAATCTAGAAACACTGAATTCTAGAAACATTCCAATCCTCCAGATCAGCCACAGGGGGATTCCGGGCACCCTGGACTCCCCTACTAAGAAAGCAGGTGGAGGGCCACAGCTCAGCCCCAGACCCCCTCCCACCCACACAGGCACCTTCATAGGCACCGGATGGAGTCGGGGG
>NW_027397072.1:12605943-12692988 GCF_003265705.2 Callorhinus ursinus | reverse complement strand
AAAAAAAAAAAAAAAAGGCCTGCCTTCAATCCAGGATTCAGGAGGAAAGGAAAGCTGATGTCATCGGAGGGGTGCAGGGTAGGGGTGGGGGTGGGCAGGAGCGGGGAGGAGGAAGGTGTGTCTGAAGGCTGCTCCACAGTTCAGGGGAAAGAGGTAGCAGGGCCTCTGAGGTGAGTGGATGGAACAGGGAACCAGTTCCCCTATAGCTCGGGTCTCTAGCAGCTCCCTGTGTACCCTTTTCTTCTCTTTGGACTTTCCCAAAGCCCTGGGGGATGGTGGACACTCTGAAGAACAGAGGGATGAGGCCCAGGGCCCTCTCGGCTCCTTGTGATTTGGAAGAAGTGTGGTGCTCCTATGGCTAGTCTACCAGCTGAAAGTGACTGGAATTGAGAGTTGGGAGTTACGCCAGAGTTCAGCAGTGTCCCCCATCGGGCCAGCATCTGCAGGCATCTCTGGGGACCTGTGAGCTGTCCTAACCTGACCACCTGCTAGCCAGGCCACCCCATGTGCACTAGACAGGTGCCAAGCCCAAGTTACCCAGACAGTGAGAAGCCCCCAAAAGGTGGGAAGCTGGGAGCAAGGCAGAGAGGTAGGAGAAATATTTTCAGGGAAAAGAAAATGTTACTTCTAACATTTTTAGAAGTAAGTCGGGCCTTATGGAACTGGGTGTCTGTGACAGTAGCCCAGGGCTACAGCACAAGCTCCCGGTGATTTTATGTCCACAATCATGAGCCACACCACTGCCTCATGAAGCTAAGCACTGGTCAGTTGTCCCGGACTAATCAAGGTGTACGTTTCTAAAAATCCTAGAAACCACTCTGGTGATGAAGCTGCTCTGATCAGAGCCCACGCACCCCGGCAGTGTCTATGCCTTCCAACTCATGAAATGTTTCCTGCTCTTACTTTTTAAACATGGAACTCCATGGATGCCCCCAACCTCAGTGTTTTCCCCTCCTTTCTGCACCTACTCTTATAGCCAAAGAATTTCTAACTTTTTCCTGGAGCTTTCTCTTCCCCTCATATTGCAAGCCACCACTGGAAACATGAGGGGTGCCAGCTTCCCACCTCGAGCCCCACTCTTAGGCCTCCAAGGATCTCCCTTCTTCACACACAGTGCCAATCTTTCCTCAGGATGTGAGTTGACAGAAATGTTTATTACTTTTGCTATCCACCCAATTCTTTCTAAACTCTGGTTATTCCCATTTTGCTTACGGTCTTTGAGGATGAGATTTTTCTGATCCAGAACCTCAGATTGGGATGAAGGCCATTTTTTCAAGCCCTTAAAAATATTAAATTTAGTGTGGAAATAAAATCACCATTGGTGCCTCTGTCCTCTGAGACCAAAACCAAAGATCTTTTCAAGCTGGCAACCAGGGACCAAAAGTTTTCCTGGGTGCTCATTCATTCCTCATCAGCCATATCAGTGATTAAATATTTATGTGCCAAGGAGTCTGTGATTAAATATTAATTTCCAGCCGGTCCATTATGAAATATTTAAGGGCTGGTGAGTCTGAAGTGTGCAGCTTTCAGCTCAGAGCAACCAGAGCCCCGTCAAAGCCCGGACGCTAGATGATGAAGCAGGTGCATGCAGACAAGTTGACAAGCAAGTGTGCCGGGTGCACTCGGACTCAGACACCCCCGGCTACACAGAACTGAGACTGTGCACACCCACACTTGGCTGCCCTGTGTGTGAGTGATGATTTACCAACACAAACTTATTATGTGAATTTCACAGATGGTAACACTGAGGCCCAGAGAGGTAGAAGGAATCACCCCAGATTTCAGGGTCAGCGAGGAGTACCATTGACTAAGTTTTTCACTTTTAAGCCTGCCCCACAAAGAATGGAAAAAGAATTTTTTTTCCTGCCCCACAAAGAATGGAAAAAGAATTCTTATGCAGTCTTTGTATCAGTAAGAAATCATTGGCTCTAGTTTTTCAAATGGAGGGAATTTAATATAGGCAATCACTTACAAAGAAGGTAGAAGGACTGGAAGATCAAATAAGGAAACGAGGTGGTGTTGGTAGAACTAAGAAAAACAGCAGGTAACAGATCAGATGCTACTAGCACCTTCCTGGGCCAGTGCTCAGAAGCCTGTTTCTGCTGCTGAGTTCCTGCAGATGGTGGCTGGTTGGTTCTGGAGCCACCAGAGAGGTGTCTTCTTGGCTAAAGCCACAGCTGCTGGAAGAGATACCGGCTCTTGCCAGCCAGGGCCTGGGGCCTCCCTCAGGTGACCTCCTTGGACCACCACAGCTCCCTTCTCTTACTCAGGCCTTCGCTTCCTGCCTCGTGCTCTGTCTGCACCTGGCGGGCTTGCCTTTCAATAGGGATTGTCTTGTCTTTGTTCCTCATCATTTCTCACGCCTTCTTTTTATCTACCTGGCAAAGAAAAGCCATAAAGAGAATAATTCATCTCACACATTTTACAGTTTATAAGGTGTTTTTACACCCATTATTTCCATTGATCCCCAAAAGAACCTGGGAGACCGAAAGCCAGGGCCATTATTCCCACAGCTGAATGTTCCAGGCACAGCAAGTTTAAGTGACTTGCTCAAGGGTACACAGTGGGGTACCTGCCATATAGCAGATGCTTGAAAAACCCTGTTAAATATATTAACAACGGAAAAACTGAATGGACCATGGTCGTCATTCATAAAAAACCAAGGATAGAAGAATTAGTTGAAGTTCAACAGGAGAAAGACTTTGTGAGCAGAGAAACAGACAAGTTTGTTGAGATGGAACCTGGTGGGGGGGAATGTTAGTTTCTCCAAGCGGCTCCCAGAATCTACAGACAAGGGCACATCAGCCTGTTTTAAGCTTGGGCAGGAGGAAAATGCTAATTACAGAAAGCCCTGAAAGCGGGCTATTGCTTCCGGAATCCCTGCCTCTTGCCCACCTCCCCTGCGCAGTCGTGACCTCTTTGGGTTTGGGGATATCAGCCTCGGTCCAGCTGCTCTGTGGATCCCGCCAGGTTTCTGACGGCCCGTGCCCTACTGCCCTTGTCACCCCCGTCAGCCGCATTTCCCGCCCTCACCAACCTGTGCTTTCCTCACCCTTCGTCTCCTGGGCGTCTGCCCTCCCCAGCTCAGGCCCCCTCCCACACCCACCAGCCCTCACTGCTACAAAAACAGACAGAGCCTACTGGCCCTATTTCCCCAATCCCTAATCCAGGGTGACATTCCAGGCAAACCACCACATCGTTCCCTTTCTCTTGCTGTTTAGGGCCTGCTTTATGCTGACTCCATTGCACTTGTTCTGAGACAAGGGGGAAGATGTGCAGTCTATTACCCTTATAAACCAGCTCCTTTCTTCCTCTCTCTGCCATTTAAAAGGGCCTTTCTATTTGACTGAACAAGAAAAGGAACTCTAAGAGGGGAATTAACATTGTCCCCATTATATTGTCCAATTAACACTTGTCCCGTCAAAGGCTGAGTAGGAAGCCGGGAGCCTTGGTCAATGAGAACTTTTAATCCCTCAGGTAAATGCAAAGTCGCATTGAACACGATCAAAGGGCAGATCTCAATATATTCTCTTCCCGAGGCCCTTCCCTCCCCCCTCATGCATAGGACTGTATGAGGCTGCTAAATTCTGGATTGAATGAGACTCAACCTTCCTTTGTGGCCATGTTGGGTGAAAGTGTGGGGGATGGTCGATCAGACATTTAAAAACTCACACCAAGGCTCTTAATTACATTCAAGACAAAGACACCAACACAGACATGCTGAAGTAATGACAACCCAACCATCTTCTTTTTTAAAAACCTATTTCCTCTCGGCAGGTACTAGGCCCAGCACCATTATTAACAAAGTAAATTATGCAAATAATTAATCCTTTAGAAGGATGGAATTTGGGGGTCAGTTTCTTCGTTGGCTAGAATGCCGGCGTTCACTGAGATTTGACCCAGGAGAAAGCACCAGGCAGATCGAGTAGGGGCCGAAGCTGGAGGGCAGGGCAAAGCAGGGACTCGGCGACACTTGGTGGCCTCTTCCCCATCTCCCACCATCCCAACTAGCCGCGTTTCACACAGTAGGTGCTGAACACTTATTTGTACATGAAGAGGTCCGGGAAAGTTACTTACTTAAGGATTCGTTTGAGACCCAGAACCCTTCAAAAAGATACAAACTGGTTTCCTAAGAGGAAAGATTACTCTAGGAGAAAAGCAAAGGGAGGAATGGTAAATCAGAGCTTACCACGGGGAGCTCATTCACAGACGTTGACGCTGATCACTCCCGCCCTATTATTACTGACGGTCCCCGGCGCTGACGAGGTCTGCCTGGCTGCAAAGTCTGCATTGTCCAGAGTGTATCTACTTAAATACACTTAAAAAGAAGAATGCAATATGAACAAATGGAATAGCCTGCAGCAAGCCCGTAATATGAGGCCTCTCTTAAGGAGCAGGTCACGCTCCCCGCTTTCTGGATCCACAGCCTGGTCAATGACTTTATGATGAAACGATACAGAATGGTATCAAGCAAAGAGATCATTGCCCTGAGATCTGCCCCAGTCCAGTTCTGCGGAGCAGACCGAACGACAGAGAAGTACCATACAGCCAATTCTGGAGCCGGGTGCCATCAGTGACTGTGGGAGGGGGCGTGGCTTGGGATTCAGATGGTTCAGAACCTCAGTAAACCCATTACAAAATGTCAGTGGTCTCATCACACTGGCAAAGCTGGGACCAGGCTGTCCCATGGAGCTTTGACCCAGAGCCACAGTGACCAAAAGAACCAGCTGATGTGTGATCCAGCCACCCCTGCATCCACCGAGGTTATCAAGACATGAGCTTCGACGCCAAGCCAGGCCGTGGGGAGGACTTGTGAACTGCGTGCACTCTCACCGCCCTCCTGGCACTGACATCAACACCGAGGCATCTTCGCTATTCCACCCTTTTGAGGATTTTTTATAGCACGTGGCTTGTTTAGCCTGGAGTGCTTTCTCTCCCCTGGGATCACCCCCTCACTTCTTTTCGCGCTTCTGCGCAGATATCCCCTTAGTAGAGAATGCTTTGCCTGTCCTATAAAAAACCAGGACACACATCTTCCCATCACATCCCACCCCCACCCCAACATAGCTCCACTATTTTCCATTGTCTGAGTCATCAGGGAACATAATATATATCTATATACTTATTCTCTCTCTGTGTGTGGGCCCTCCTGTTTTGCCATGGTTTGGAATGCTACGTTTCACGGTAGGTGGGCATGCGGTCCTTGTTCGATGAGCGAGATGGGGGAAGACTAGTAACCCACATGGTGGGTGGCATGGAGAAGCACCAATGCCCTTTGCCTGGAAGGGAAGATCAGCTTGAGTTAGCATGGCAGGAGGGCTTCCTGGCGGCGGGCGGGGCGGGGGAGGTTGTCAGCTGAGCACTGAGGGTCAGGAAGCACTCTGATCGTAAAAATGATAATTAGGGTGACCATATAATTTATCGCCCAAAACAGGACACTTTGGGAGTGAAAAGAGAGCTATTAATAATTACACTGGGGCAACAGGCAGAAAATGGGACTACCCCTGGCAAATCAGAATTTATGGTCACCCCGGTGATGATTAACTAGTAAAAGAGACACCCTCCTTGAAAGTGGACATGGCTGGGCTGTGTTCCAAGGAGCACCCCGTAGAGGCCCCCAAGGCCGAATTCCCCTGTGGATAGAGAGGGTCTGTCCTGAAAGGAGTGGACATGCCCATGTCATCCACCCTAAGAAGAGGCGGGCCTCACACAGGACACTCTGACGTGAAATCTGAGTCTGGCATGCACAGCAGAGGGGACTGCTTTCCACTTAGTTCAAAGTTCTCCAGGCCTCATCTTCTCAAGGCCCTATTTTGAGTCCAGAAGAGCTCCTGGGGAGGCACTGAGACAGAGCCCAGGAGGCAGTGCGCTGAGGTGAGAGGCAACCTTCTAGTACTAGGGAGCGAGCTGGCTCTGAGGTACCGCGCTGGCCCAGTACAAAATTTTCCCTCTTGTCCCAGAGACAGTCAAGTGTCTGTGACAGCCCGGCCTCCACTATCTCATGTCACAGGGTAACAGTGGTTTGTCCTCAACAGATCAGAGGAATAAAGGGGAAATAGGCAATTTGTAGGCCAAAAACTGTCCTCAAAAAGAATTAATAAAGTAGCTCTTAGAAGAGTGATTTTCAAACTGTTTTCTTAGCATATGAGAAATTAAACCAAATGTTCTGATTCTAACGGGTAAAACTTAATAAGACAAAAGGATCTCGGGTTGATCAGGAGTGGGAGCCCAAAGTGTTGCCTTCTCTTCCTCTCTCTTGGCCCTCCCCACTGAGGGGCTCTCATGAAGTCCCTAAATGAGGCTCCAAGGAGCAGGGTTTGAAGACCCCGTCCCTACAGAAGCACCTGGTCTGCATGGAGCCAAGGTGACCACTGCAGAGGGCCAAACTTGGCTTGGAATTTTTTTAATTTCATTTTCTTTCATGCCATTTTATCTAATTTTGTTTCATTTCCTATTTTGTGACCCTTCTGTGATGTCCCGCAAAGGAGAAGTGATGCAGACAGAACACCGCCAGGAAGATTTATTGGCTGATCCCAAACCCACCGAGCCCAGAGTCTCATATAGACACAGTGCCTTGTCCACAAAGTCACCGATGGTCTGGGCGGAGACAGCCTCTTGTGCCTTGACCCTCTGTCATCCCTGGCCAAGCACCACCTCCTGGATCTCTCTAAAGTCAGGGCCACAAAGATCTTCAGTGTCGGCTCCATCCTGAGAGGTGGCCACAGCTCCTCATAACCAGTGTGCACTGGAACCCGTGGCCAGGAACCAGGGCGAGACCAGAAAGGTACATAGGGCACAAATTCAAGGAGACGTCATTCTCAGTAGAGTTGGTACCTAGGTGTGACCCAGCCACCTTGCTTGCCTTGTCCCCATCCTGAGAGCAGGCTTCAATCTTGCAGACCCTTCAGAGAGAAGCATCTAGAATTCATAATTTTGTTAATGTTGAACCCTTTTCATTGAATCATACTGGTGAGTTACCCCACTAAAGACCCTTCTCCATGCGTGAGCAGGGAAAGCAACGAGGGGGGGAACAGAACACCCATCCTACTGCACTTTTATGAAGAAAGCCATGTCTGAGACCCATGGAGCCCATAATGGACTGCCATGTGCGCACAGCAGACCAGGCAACGTGGGTCTTCAAACGCTATGTGGAAGAGGCCAGGTTGAAAGACACACTTGCTTTTCTGATCCATCTGCCTCGAAAGAGTTACAATTTTCTCAAAGCTGTAAAGAAAGATACCAGTGTGAAAAATGGTTTGAGAGAAGACAGGGCGTAATTTGGGAAGTCGGGTCACCAGCCATGCCCTTAGGGATCCACGCTTTTCTAAAACGAGCCCTATCTCCCCAGCAAAATCAGCAGCCGCAACAGAAAGGCAACTAGATGTATGAACCCCAACAGTGCTCGGGGGCTCCACGCCTTTCTCCTCTCACCTACCCCAAGCCCCAGGTGAGACAGTGTGATGCGCAGCTGGACTGCCCAGTCTGAATCCCAGCCCACCCCTCCCTAGCTGTGTGTCAAGTTACTTCACTTCTCTGGGTCTCAGTTTCCCAATTTGTCAAATGGAAAGGTAACAGCCCCGAATTCATTGTGGTGTTGGGAGGGGGATATGAATACATATACATACATACATGTAGTTCCTGGGTATAGAGTATGGTTGAATAAGTGTGGGCCACCACCTTGTAAGAGGTGGCTGTGTTATTTATCATCCCCCTTTTACATCTGAGGTCGCGGGGCTGTGCGCCACCCAGCCGGTGAATGGTGGAGCCAGGCTGAGACTGAGGTCCGGCCGGTATTGTTCCGCCATCAGCAGCCCTCACCTGTGAAGCCCATGTACCAGATCTCATAAGTTAAGGTAGTAATTAAAATTCCCAGTCTACAGGCAGGAGGACTGATCCACAGGATCCTCCCACAGGCCACCAGGGGCCCTTGATCTCTAAGCCCTCTCAGCCAGGCCAGGCCTGGCCAGCCGCTCCCTCCCTGCACCACCCCCGCACCAGCCTCCGAGTGCCCAACCCTCCCCCTTCCCAAGCACATTCACCACGGGGCTGAGGATGGTCAGCTCCATTTCTCCCAATCAGTTAAGGACTCCTGGCCTCACCATTAGTAAGAGGCCTCACTGGACTGGGGCTCGGGGTCCCCCAACCCCCATGGTCCAGCCCCTCCCCATCCCTGAGGCCACTCCCCTTATAAGAACACACCCCTTTCAGATCAGGCAGCGGTCCTAACGGGCAGGGGTGCTGAGAATCCCGACATCCTCGGGAGACCTCAAAAACAGCTAGAGTTGCAGAAAACCCTCTGCGAACAACAAATCTAATCCTGTCTTCTCCTGTTTGAATGAGAAACTGGAGGGCCTGGAATGTGAAGGCCTGAGCAAGGTGGCACAGGGTGCTGGGGGAAAGATGAGTCTCTAACCAGTTCCTTCGTCTCCCAGCTCCAGCTCATCCCAGCGAGTGACGCTGGCTCGCTCCCCTCTCTCCCAGGCTCCTCTGACCCGGAACTTCTCTCCCATCACTCTCTCTCCCCCTACCCCATAAGCCAAATCCCCTGTTTCAGGAGAAGGTCTTCTTCTCTAGGGAATTTGGGTGTTTAATCCGATCACTTTTATCTGTTCACCCGAGTATCAGCTGTGTGGCTTTGAGCAAGTTACTTAACTTCACTGAGCCTCAAATTCCTCTCCTCTATAAAAAGGGGTTAGTGCCGCCTGTATCCTACTTTGTCTTGAGAATTAGATACAAAAAGTGTAAGTTACCATGTGGAATAATTATTTGTCATCTTGGATCCACCAAGTGTCAGGTCCTGCTCTCCACTGTGGCCCCCCCCCCGCCCAGGAACAAGACCAGCAGACTCCCTAACATCAGGACACTTGCATTCTGATGCTGAAGATGTCAATTACGGAGACAGAATCTTTCTATATTTAAGATAAAGTAAGGTAGAAGGGCTCCTGGAGATGGAGGGTCAGAGAGGGTCTCGAAGGGTGTCTGAGGAGGTGACAACGCAGTGGAGACCTGAATGAAGTAGATCTGTGACGACAGACAGAGAAGAGTCCCGCATCACAACCACATGAACACCACCGGCCCCCACACACCAACCGCTGCCTGAGCACAGGGTCAGAGCAGAAGCTCACACAAGACCTGTGGGCCCGACAAGGACAGAGTGCCTTTCTGGAGGCTTTGCTTTCCGTGTTTCTGCATGCAGTTGCCCAGAGTCTCCTCCCCAGTGTCCCTGAGGATACGGAGACCAGCACCTCAAACCGGGCAGAAGTGAGTTGGGTCAATAGACAGACGCGCTGAGCCTGATGGTCCAAGGCACGGAGAC
Organism: Callorhinus ursinus; assembly: GCF_003265705.2. Lineage (NCBI taxonomy): Eukaryota > Metazoa > Chordata > Mammalia > Carnivora > Otariidae > Callorhinus > Callorhinus ursinus. The sequence continues at coordinate 12,683,672 of NW_027397072.1, read as the reverse complement.
CTGCCGGGAGCCCCACCCCTTGAAGGGGTCTGCGTCCAGGGAGCGGCTTACCAAAATCTCACTCTTGAACTCGAAACCCCGAGGAGCCCACCATGCTGGGCACAAAGCCCCAGCAGCCCAGCCTCGCATTCGGGCTTCACTTCAGTGGTTCGTCTCCCCTGTTTTGCCCCGCCAGGCAGTGTGACCTCCCGAGACAGCCTGCAGGTGACGGCCGAGTATTGGTCGCGGGTGTGTGCACGCACACGTGCATGTGTCCCAACACTTCCCATGCCCTTCATCTTTCCTCTTCTCTCACTGCTTTCTTTACCTTTCAAACACTGTCATCTCTGGCACACAGGACGCCACAGAGAGGTCAAGGACCATCTCCGTGATTCACCAGAAAGGGAAAAAGAACAGATCACACAGAGCAACACACACAGCAACTGTAACATAGGGGTAGTACTTCTACTTTTCCTTATTATGATCCCAGTGACCCTTCTGCAGCTGCTAGGTACCGGAGCACTGGTATGCGTTTGAATGGGGCAGAGACGTGGGCTAATGGGTATTCTGGGAGGTTCTTGGGGCAGAGGCAGGGCTGGCCCCGTAGAGTGCAGAGCCTGAGCCCTGCCTCTAGAAACCCTTGGTTCAAATAGAGAGGGTGCGCACCCCCTCACCCAGGCTGCACCAGGAGTACCCCCGAGTGAGCCCATCTCTGCTGTCCTCTTTTTTGCAGAAAGCAATCCCTTTCTTTCCATTGTATTTTATAGTCTTGGGCTAATAATAATAATTCAACCCAACCGGCATTCATGCAGAAGGTCATAGTATCAATTGATTGAGAATAATTAATTCAATGTCATTTAGTGGGTGCTTTTGTTTAAGTAAACTTTTCTGAATCTTGCGGGGGATAGCAATGACTTCAACACAGATCCTCACCTCCAAAAGATTGGCATTCTGTGATTCTGTGGAAATTCAAGGGTGGATTCTGATCTGCCAGAGGGATCATAGAGTACTTCCTGGGGGAGGTGGTTTTTAGGAAGGGCATTGAAAGGAAAAAAATATATACAAACAGAGGGAAAAAATATATTCCAGGCAGGAGAAAGCTCAGGAAGAAATGCCACAAGTCTGGAACACAGGACAGACTTCCAGAGAGCAGTGCCCAGACCAATTGGCTAGAAAACAAGAAGTGTGATAAGCTGCCGGGGTTAACATATGTGAAATCTACTTTCATAAAGTGCATTAATCTTACAAATGTTAGCTGCTATTTTAAGGCTGGGAAGGCCAGCAGGGACCTCGTGAGAAGCTTCGAAGGCCCCACCCAGAAGTGTATTCCTGGTCAACTAGGGGCTTCGGCAGGAGGCTGGTCGGGTCACACTGTGGCTGGGGAGGGGCCTTCTGGAGGCCAGGTGGTGGGTGGGCTGGGGAGAGAGGAGTCCAGCAAGCAGGCGGCAACAGTAAGAGCTGAGGAAGTCCTGACGCGAGGCCGGCAAGCGGACTCAGAGAGGGAAGGACGTAGATGTGGGCCGTGCCAACACACAGCACCAAGCAGCGAGGGCACGGTGCCACCCATGAGAACATGGAGGACACCAAACGCTTCCCTCCCCACTTCCTTCCATTGCTACTCATGGGACTTTGGGCAAAGGTCTGTGCCTCAGTTTCTCATTAGGTGCACTCACCAATCAACCTCCTACCTTTGTAGGCTTCCAAGCCTCTGTGACACTCCTTTTATTAATCCCAAAAGCAGATTCTCATTGGCAACTCATGAAAAGAATGAATCAAAAGCTAAAAGAGTCTATTAATCACTTTTACTCCGAACTCACTCCTGTTAGATCAAGCAGCAGAAAGAGAGTGAGAAAAGGTGGGCCAGAAACAAATACTATCTGCGCAGTTGTTAAACTGGGTTGCAAGGCGGCCGACATACGGTGTGAGGGACAAGTGACTTGAACATGTTTCTCTCTCTGTGGCTGGCTGATGCCATGCCCTGGCATGAGGCAGGCTGCTGACAAGACATCTCCAGGTTATCCAGACCTAGAGGAAGCAGCCGAGGTCCCACGGGCTCCTTGTGACCACCGAGGAAATCAGTGTCTCCTTTGCAGGACTCCCAGCAAGTCTGAGTTTGCCAGAGAAGAGTTCTTCTTTGCCAGCCAAGTTTACAAAGAGCAGGGGCAGCCCCTCCACCTGGGAAAAATGGGCACGATGCCAGCTGGTAATCAAAGGACAGCCGAGGTTGCTGACCTGGATGGTCCAGGATTGACCTTGAGTGTAAACAACCAGAAGGTGGGTAGATGGGGACCCTCTAGCAGTGTGAGCCCAAGCAGGTCACATAAAGTTGTGGAGCCTCAGTTGCTTCATCAGCAAAATGGGCATGATAGGGCCTACGCTGTAGGACTATTTGGGAGATTGAAGGAGATGGTGGATACAAAAGTGCTTTGAGATTCAGAAATGTTGCTCCTACAGGAGACATTACTTTCATGACAATTTGCTCCCCAGGACAACAGCTTTTTAACAAGGACACCCCTCAGCCTCCCCACAATGCACCCCCAAATAAGCTGCCCTCAGGCCCTCTCAGGTCAAGGGAGAGCTGGGCTGGGATTCCATCGAACCATCAGCCCTGCTGCCGTGTTGCCTCTCAGCATCCAGGCATTCCCCGGACACGTGACCTTGACTAAGTCACTTCGTTTCTGTGAGTATCACCCTCCTCCCCCATCCAAAGGGGACCACCATGTGAGCCTGTGGCTAAGACTTTTCAAAAGACACGCACATGTTCAGCACATATCACCTGCTAAAATAGAATCCCTGCCCCATCCTTGCCTGTGACCTGTGTGAACTCAGGCAGGTTATGTGACCACTCTGAGCCTCAGTTTCATCTTCCATAAACAAATATTGAAAGTACTTAATGCTGGGGGCCATATGAGAAATGAATAACCTCATAAATAAAGTGCCCAGTACCACCCCTGGTTCATGGTAGTGTTTAACAAAGAGTGACCCCCTTTCTCACTCCTATCCCCTACTCTGCCCCCAGGGCAGTTTAAATCCTTAAATTGCTGCCCCAAATCTTTGATAAATTATAAGTCTACCTGACAAACTTCTTCAATCTCCTCTATCCATGATTTAATCCTACCCTGATAGGTAAAAATCTATGTCTAGTACCTCTGTTCTCTTGCTCCTATAAAAAAGCCAGAATCGGGGGTGTGTAGGCGGCTCAGTCAGTTAGGCATCTGACTCTTGATTTCAGCTCAGATCATGATCTCAGGGTCATGAGATTGAGATCTTGCATCAGGCTCCGTGGTGGGCCTGGAGCCTGCTTAAGATTCTCTCTCCTTCTGCCCCTCCCCCCCACTCATGTGTGCACTGTCTCTCTAAAGAAAAAAAAAAAGGCCAGAATTACCCAACTGGTAAGCGACTTGGCGGGTACCTTTTTACTGTCTCCATCTTAGGGATAGGATCCTACAAGCCGGCTCTGATCCATAAGCCCCCAAGCGTAGGCGGCCAGAAAAAAATATAAGGGCATTCCCAAAAACCTAAATAATTACAGGATAAATGGAAATCCTGTTTATAACCTGCTTACATCTTAGGATGTGGATTCCCATCCATCCTTCCATGAGTAATAGTAGTCTAAAAGGTGACGTGACTTGCCCCATTCAGCGTTCACTGAGTCTCCACTACGGGCCAAGCCTGGTGCCAAACACTTGAGATACCGTGGAGGAAAGGGTGGCTCTGTCCTCATGGGAAAGACCTACAATGACACCGTAAGAGCGAGCGTGACAAGTGCCAGAGAAGGGAAGGCCAGAGGCCCTGGGCCTAAGCTCACCTTGGGGACCCGAGACGGCATTGAAGGGTGGAGGCGGAGGTGGGGAGAGGTCTGGAGAGAGGGAACTCTTCCTAGCAGACAGATAGGCAGCTGAATTCAGAACCTGGGTCACCCCATTCTGAGCGGCCACTAGCAGGGAAGCCAGGGACCCCCTGGGGACCAGGCAAGATGGTTTGCCAAGTGTCTGTGCACGCATGCGGCTCCCCGGGATCAGCCTTTACAGCTTCCCAAAATCCTCAAAAGAACCCATTCCATGTGCTGTTTCTGCCTGCCCCCCACCCAAGGTCAAGAACAAATGCAGGCAGATATGTACACACATTTTCCTGGGGGTGACTGTCCTGCAGTGTCCTCAGGTGGGGGGAGCACCCGGCTGCGCTCAGAGCCTCCCTTCCCCCTCCCATCCACACTCAGAGCAAACCCTGCTCACAGAGGCCGAGAGCGGGGGTGGCGCAGGTTGCAGAGGGGGTATCGGAGGGGTTATGCCAGGGTCACTAATGGGGAGGAGTGTTTCTCATCAGAACCCCTTCCCTAAGAGCTCATCGATTATTCATGGCCATTAAGAGGCCAAACTTCCTTCTAAGGGAGGGACCCATGGCTCAGAGGGCAGCCGGCCAGGCCAGCAAAGGAAGCCTGGGGACAGCCCCGGCAGGCGGCGTGAAGTCCCCATCCTGGGGGGTCGCCACGGGCGCGAGGCGGCCTCCCGAGAGCAGGGAGCGGGCCCCGGTCGGGCCAACTGGCAGCCTGCTCCCGCGGGCACGCACGGAGGTGGCGCCCTCGGCCTGCTGGCAGATGTGTTCATCCACTGAATAATTTACGCCCTCCAGGAAATGGACCGCGGAGATGCCAAAGCCATTAGAGGCTTCGCTGGTGGGGGAAGGGGGCACAGAGGAGAAGAAAACACGGAGGCACGACCGGCCCTGGCCGCTAATGGCTTCAGCGTTTGCCAGGCGCGCTCAGGCCCGGGGCTCATCTGGATTCACCGCGGCCGGGCTGGGCGTTCACTGCTACCTGTGCTTCCCAGGTGAGCAAAATAAGGCTCAGAGAGGTGCAGGGAGTTAGCGCAAGGCTGCGCTGCCTGGCGCTATTCAAATTAGAACTCAAGCCAGGCCTTCTGGTCCTCAGCATGCCCTTCAAGCAGAAGAAATTTCACTAAGCAATCAAGTGCCTGGTTTCCTTTTTATCGCTATTCCTGTGTGAGGCCAGATGCTCTGCTCCCCAATCTCTCAGGCCTCTGTACCTGGGGTCCAGGTATTCCTGCCCTGCCTGGACACGCTGGACAGACTGTTCCCCATTGGGACCCAGCCACTAGAACACTGAAAAGAGCCCAGAGTGTGACCAGTTACATCCATGGAGAGCCTGAGGTCCAGAGAGGAGTGACTTGTCCAAAGTCCCGTGTTGAGGAACAGAATGGGATCCAGGAGCCGGGACATCAGATTCTAGTTCTCTTCCTTTTTAGGATGCTGCCTCCAGTCCACTATCTAAAACATCCCATTCGGGGGCGCCTGGGGGACTCAGTCGGTTAAGCGTCTGCCTTCAGCTCAGGTCATGATCCCGAGATCCTGGGATTGAGCCCTGCATCGGGTTCCTTGCTCGGCAGAGAGCCTTCTTCTCCCTCTCCCTCTGCCTGCTGCTCTGCCTACTTGTGCACTCTCTCTATCTCTCTGTCAAATAAATAAATAAAATCCTTAAAATAAATAAATAAATAAATAAATAAATAAATAAATAAATAAATAAAACAAACATCCCGTTTGGAAGGATGGCTAGCTGTGTTTCTGTCCCAGGAGGCAAGGCTGGGACCTCTGCCTTCCAGGAGCCCGAGAAGATCCCCACAGTGACCTACACAAAACCAGTGCAGCAGGGACCATCCCAGACCCCCACACACTGAGTTGGATGAGAAAAATAAAGCACTGGCCCAAAAACCAGCTCTCGGGCTGACCCACACAAGGGAAGGAAAATGCAACACCAGGGTGGATGCAGACGAGTGGCAGGCTGTAGACTTGCCCGGGGTTTATTGATCACTTCTCAGAAACTAGGTCAGTGCTGGAGAAGAGTATCAGTGCACGTGCCTCTGTGTGTGGCCGCTCACGTGGCCCTTGCTGCCTCAGGACGGTGGACTGGACCACACCACACGTGTTAGCCTCCTGGGGCTGCCGGGCCGAGTCCCACAAAGCAGGTACTTGTTGCCTGAAAACAACAAAAATTGCTGTCTCAGTTCTGAGGGCCAGAAGGCTGTGTTGGCTAGCCATGCTCTCTCTGAAATCTCCAGTAGAGGACCCTTCCTTGCCCCTTCTGGCTTCTGTTAGCCCCAGCTCTCCCCCGGCTTTGGCAGTGCAACTCCAATCTTTCCCTGCACCTTCCGTGGCTGCCCTCCCTGCGTGTCTCTGTGGCCACACTTCTCTCTCCTCATAAAGATCCCAGTCATCTATGGAACGGGAGCCTCGACTTCCCTAATGACATTTGTAGTGACTCCGTTTCCAAACAAGGCCACGCTCCCAAGGTACTGGGGCTAAGGGCTTCAGCATATTTTTCTGAGCCACATAATTTAACCCATTACACCGCACCAGGTTAAAAAAAGAAATTCTTGGTTATGAGGGTTGGGCAAGAATCAGTTCATCCCCATCTCCTTTTCCCACTGCCAGACACTATCATGGCCCCTTTGGCTAAGGAGCGTGTGCACGAGAAAGAGCATCAGAACTATACTCCATCACTCCCAGCTTTCGAGAACTTTGTTAGCAAATAACCTACCCATACAAGGTTTTATAAGGTTTTCTTTTGCTCACACTCCAAATGATAACATTCCTTTAATTCAGCAAAAATTTACTGAGCAGCTACTAAGTGCCAGCCCCTGTGTGGAGCATTGGAGATATAGGAATTAATAAGATGTTGTCCGTTTCCGTGCAGAATTCAAACTCTAGAGGCAGAAGCATTTGAGTCACTGGATAATTACACCACAGAATGATAAATGCTGTAATAAAAGGGAGTCCCAAATGCCATAGGGTACAGAACAGCAAAAGGCGAATCTCTGCATGACCTTCATCACTCACATGACCAAGCTCTCTAGCTGTCTGGCCCATAATAGATGTCTCGCCTCCAGTAAGTACACACAAATCTGGGTCTTCTTTTGACAATAACAGGTGGCTTACTGAGGAATTGCATGGTACTCTGGGTGGGTAATGAGGCTCGAAAGCTCTTTCCCAGAGCCTTCAGCATCTCACACCATGGAGCCAGAGATGAAAGGGGACAGTTCGGGCCAAGCAGCCTACGGTCGCCCTGAAAACCACCCAAGCAGCACAGCCTTATGGCGCCCACTTCCCTCTTGACCACAGCAGGTCCTTGTATCCCTGGGACATTGAAAGCTCTCGACGTGCTTCTACCATGTGGAACACGCAACCCCCAGGGCAGACGTGCTATCCAGTGCAGGACCCTGGAGGCAACTGCACAGAGCGGAGCCTCAGGTTTGAGATTCCATGTCATCCTGTAGGAAGGACTGTGTCTCACCGATCCCTGGCAATGCCACCCAGGTGACAGCTGCAGCAATGGCCGTGGGTGGCAGCCCATCCTATAGACATTTTTATAGGAGGTGACAGCTTTCCTACTGCACAGCCCATATCTCATGGGAGGCAAGAGGCAGCTGGACAACCACAAAAGGACTTTGATGTCAATATCAACTCTCTAGACCATGAACAGTCAGTTCTCGGGAAGAGGGAAACAAAGAGCCAATAACCGCCTGAAAAATGTCCAATCTATCTCCAACTCAAGGGAATGTTAATTAAAGCAACAATGGGTTATCAATTTGCCTTTATTAAAATAGCAAAAAGGTACACGCAAAATGATACTCAACACAGGAAAGAGACAATGGAATGAGCAGTTATCTTTCATTTGTAAAGGAGAAAAAGTTAGGACACCCTTTTCTGGGAAAAGAAGACATTTGGCAATACAAACCAAGTCGCTTTAAGAATGCATAAGCTTGGCCTCTAGCAAGCAATCCTAAGGAAATAATCAGAATGTGTTCTATTATAGAACAGTGGCTCTCACGGAGCTACTTAGAATAGCACCAAATAGTAAACGATATAAATGCCCAGCAAAATGGGGGAAATTAAATAAATAATGGTACTTTCGGAAGATGAAATATACGAAGTCACTTAAAATTTACATTTTTAAGGCAATGTAATAAACGAGAAAAATATTTATTTTAAAACAAAAAGTGAAAAGAGCGACACAAAATTACACCTACCACTTAATACCAACTCTGCAAATAATGTGTTTTAAAAGACTGGAAAGAAATACACAAAAACAATTAACAGTGACTATCTGCTCATTGGATTACAGCCTAGGTGAGAAATTTTTCTTCTCTATAAATTCCAAATTTTCTTCAATACTTATACATTAGTGCTCTAGTTAGAAAAATATTGACAGCAATTTACCTTGTTTTAAAATATAGAAATGTGTGTTAATACGTCTAATTATACGGATATACGGACAGTACTCCGTTACAGGCCAAACAAAGAATATTTACATAGTGAAAGAGAGGATAGTGGTGACTTCAAAATTGTCACTCATTGCGCCAGACATCTTCGTATTCCATTGTGCTCTGTTGGCATAATCATTGTTTTAAATTTTGGCTGCCTTGAGGACACCTAAAACATTGCTTATTTTTCAATGCCCTGTTCAAGTTTCATCGCTTCCTGGAAGACTCCATGAAAAATCAGTCCACAGGATCAGACAGCCCCTTGAAAGTCTGTCAGATGTGGCTCCCCGCACAATTCACTGATGCTCTACCGTTTGCTTCCGTCCCATGCGTGTGCGTCATTGCTTTGCTAGACTCTGCACTCTTGGGAGCAGATGGATTGGTTAACTCTTATTGCATAACAAACCATCCAAAACTCAGTGACTCAAAATCACAAGTCTAGAATTGTCTGAGGGGCTGCGGCTGGTTGTTTTTAGCTGCGTTCACTCCTGTGCCGACGGTTAGCTGCCAGGTTGACTAAGGGCTAGCTGGTCTAGAGAGGCCTCCGTTGACACAACTTATCTCTGCTCATGTAGTCTAACCTCCAACCAACTAACCCGGGCTTTTTCTTCTGGTGGAGACAGGATTCAAAGATAGTAACTGAAAGCACACAGGGTCTTTTGAGGCTTGGGCTCAGATCAGGCATACTATCACTTCTGCTATAGTTATTGGCTGAAGCAATCACAAAGCAAGCCTAGTTTCAAAAGGCGGGGAGCCATACCCCCACGTCTTAATGAAAGAAGCTGGAAAGGTACATCGCGTGGATACAGAAAGGAAATAGTTGGGGCCATTATTGCCAGGGAGGTTCGATTTGTTTCAATTCGATATTGTGCCTCATCACTTGTCTAGTGGTAATATATGCACCAACCATTTTACTGATTGCTAACAGCTTCATTCCCACTTTTTCCCCCACTCTGTTCTGAATTACAGGAGGCTGGGAGCCTGGAAACTATATGCAAGTCCAGATTCCCTTGCCAGATGGCTTCGGATTTGGTTCTGCCAATGAGAGGCGCTGCCAGGAGATTGAAAAGCAGGAGGAAGAGAGAAGCCACTTTGTTTTTCCTACTTTTGCTTCTAGCAACAGCAAGAGAAGCAGCAGAGAGATGTGGGCTCCAGGGTTTCTGTGCAGGTAACACAGCTCCATTGGCAATGACCGGGAGGTGAGGGACGTGCCAAGCAACACCATGCTCATGGGCTCTGGCTCCAGGAGTGGCAGCAGCATGTCAGCCATCCTGGTGACGTGGCCCCTGAGGGCTCTGACTCTAGAGAAAGAGTAGGCATGACAGTGGCTTCTCAAGATCCCGTGGTGGTAATGACAGTGGGCTCCCGACTTCCTAAAAGCAAATGCTTTTGCCTCAGTCCCAGCAGCAACACCAGCTGATCGGTGCCACAATCAGTCATAGCCTCCGGGCAACCAACTCTCCAAACTGGCTACCTGAAATGAGTTATCTGGATATTTGGTCAAACAGCACATGAGTAAACAACTCTCTAGAAAGTACTAGATGGCAGCTAGTAGCTTTGTGAGCTCAAGTGACTTGAGTTCTTATCTGCGATTGTCTGTGACAAGGTGGTCATGGAAAGCAACGTTTTCAGAGAGGAAGTCACCGGTGGTATTGGACAGAATGATTACGAGAAATGGCACGATGGAGAGGGGCTTTCTCTGACTCCCCTGGAGAGCTTACCTGAAGAGAAGCTTAAGGGACTTTAATACTTAGCTTAAGGTACATGCAGAAAACTGGAAAACCTCTGTGTCAGCCCTAAAAGAATCTCCAATTTCTCATATCCTCCGGGTTGACACAGGTTAGAGTTAGACGCAAAATTTATGTCTACAAGTTGCAGAATTATAACATCGATTGAATTCACAGCCTTGCCGGGATGAGCATAGGACACTGAATGGGAAAGAGGGGAATTCTGAATGTTGGAACAAGTCCAGGTGAGATGACCTTAGATAAATGTCAGAATCTAGATTTATCAAATCCCCTGGGAAATGTTCTCTGCAGGAGCATGCTGTCCTTCTCTCTGTGAGGAAATCCTGGAATGCAAAATGACCACCATGATATAAAACATAAATAACTAGGGGCTGATGGAATCAGAATATTCACAGGAAATGACTCTTAAAGAAATGACAGAAAGAGCAGAACTGGGCCTTCAAAAAGTCATCCCACCTCACCTCCTTAGTCAGTTGGGTAAACTGAGTCCCAGAGAAGCTCTGATCAGAACCCTCAGGCCTTCCCATCACTTTATGAAAATGAAATGGGAGCTGAATATTTGCAGATTCAAGTTGAAGTCATCGTTTTCAGGTCCACTCAAGGACTCATCTCTTGAGCGTCATCCCTACTGAAAATCCCACAGGAATGTGACATCGGCTTGTCAAATGCCACTACTCACTGCTACATTGGATTAACATATATTCCAGTCTGGCTTTCTACAAACTTATTCAAAGGTTATAAATTCTGATATACATGCTTAGAAGGCAAATAATCACCGTCTGTGAAGAATCCCATCACTCAACTTTCGAGTCCACAGGGAAAGGTGGCCTCCCCCGTGATGATGTGTCAGTGACTGAGGAGCACAATACTGGATAAAAGCACAATATTGTCTCAGCAATCTGCCCAGCATGCCGCCCTCAACATGATGCTGAAGCTTCACTTCCTTTTAGATTTGCTTAGACTTGGGATATTTTCCAGAGCAGTATGAAGTAGTTAAGCAGGGAGCACTATGGGACCTGTGCAGGGTCAGAGCCAGGATGGAAAGAGAGCAGGTGGCTTCAAAGCTTATGCTCTTAAGCCCAGATTGCCTCCCCGGTGATGATAATTCCTGAAATATCTCTTTATGATGCCCCCTCCTCTCCATTTCCTCGGCCACTGCCATGGTCAACACGTCTCTTCTGAAGGGTTGTTCCAATGGTCTCTTAATGCCTTGCCTACAGTCTCGTTCCCACAAACATTCTCCAGAGTGAGCTTTCTGAAATGTCAGTCCGACCAGTTCCTTCGACCAATGGCTCTCAAAGGTCCACAGAGGGAAGTCCAAACGACGCAGCCTAAAGACAAGGCTGCCCAGCATCCTCCCCCTGCCATCACAACTGCAAGTGAGCCTCGGTCCCAGCTGGGCAGAACGGCTTGGAGTTGCCCAAGCATGCCAAATCTCACACGAAGGTCTTCTTTCATGGTGGTCTGCCTGCCGCCACCGACTATCCCCTTCCACCTGGCTCCCTCCCACTGCCACTTCAAGATTCAGCTTGCTCAGTGTCCCGTTCCTTGGGAACCACTCCTGGGCATTTCCAGGCTTTCTGTTCCACCACCTGAAAGTCTAGCTCTATTCTAAAGCCTATCCCAATGTAGTGTGCTTGTTTAGTGACAGAACGCTCTCCTACTACGTGTTCGAGCTCTCCGGAGCCACCTCTGTCTCCTACCACAAAGCCTGACACTTCGTTCATGCTCAATGGTATTTAACGGATGGATGGATGAACGCACGGATGGATGGATGGATAGATGGATGGATGGCTGGATGGATGGACGGATGATGGATGCCTAACATGCTATTTTCTTTTGCTAAAAAAAATTACCTCTTACCCACCCCCCCACCAGACTAGATTTTTTTTCTCAATCCTGCAAATTAGAGGATATTATCGCTTCTATCAGTCATAGTTTCAGAAATGTAAAGATTAATACTCACTACAAGCAGCAAATGTTTCATCCTTAAGGTGCCACAGGAATAACATTTGCTAATTTGTATTTGCATTTGAAATTGAAACACAAATTGGCACAAGAACTATTACACATCCCGGCTAATTAATGTTCTAAAAATGAATTATGCAAATCAACCTCAACAGGCCTCAGAAGCTCTTTCCCTGTATAATGAACGACTCGGAATGTGAACCTTGTTTAAGGACTGATTCTGACGGGGTCGTGTGGTGGAGAGACGCCGGGCTTTGGAACCAGACTTAGCCAGGTGGCAGTCTGCCTGTGCCTCACTTTATTCACCTGTTAACTGGGAATGAGAATGCCTACTAAATCGGGTTCCTGAAAGATTAAAAAAAAAAAAAAAAAAGACCATTACAGAGTCCCTGACTACTACAAGTAGCTGCCTCTACCCGTTTGCTTCCTTTGTCCTTTGGCTTCCTGATGGCTCCCTTCAGACCATCCCCCCTCCTCCCACACTGTCCCTGCCTTGCCTCCCTCACCAATGCCAGTCTTGCCTCCAACATGGACTCTGCCTTCTGGATCCCGTTTTCATTTCATGTCCTAAGAATCCAGCGAATGACGTAACATCTAGCTTGGCCACGGAGCATTCCTTAGGCCTTGAGAATGGAATGTTAGAACAGCCGGGGGGAGGTCATGGTGACTGATTAGGGAGCAAAGCAGACAGCAGGGAAATTTGGGGCAGCTTTCTGTGTGGTCTGTAGCAATGCCCGGATAACCCACGGTCGTGACCACTAGCCATCTCCTGGCTCGGCTGGGCCTACACCTGTTCCTACAAACCCACCCATACAATGCAAGAGCGTGGACCGGGGACATTTGCTCAGGAAGGACTGGTGGCCTCTCACTAGCGTCTCACCGCAGGCAGGTCTGATGGTGAACATGATGATTACAAGTAACACATTAATGGGCTTCAGGGAGCCCAGCAAGAGCTAAAGGCTGGAGCGCATGACAGGAATGTGACCATCAGGACAAAGTAAGGACTTACCAGGAAGACTTGTTGGACATGTAGCTCTAAGCTCCTGTGGCCAAGGACATTGGCATGTTGAGGTTTCCTTTTCAGCTGTAGACACACACAGCAAGGGTCACAGCACGGGAGGGGCCGGATAGCCAGTTCCCTTCTGAAACCACCACTGCCACATATTGGTGACCAGCCTGACCTGGACGAGCCAAGTCCCCAGGAGAGTGTGGTATCAATAGCAAAACTGAGCCTGACGGTTCCTCCAGTCAGCCTTCCACATCCAGGCTAGAGGACTTTCCTATTCCTCTAGTGAAGAGGAAAAGCAGTTGAAGGGAGCATCACACATCACCCAGGCACACGGTGGTCAGGCCTTCGTGTGGAACCCTGACACAGACGGGGGGCAGCATCCTCATCTGTCCAGGGCAGATAATATAGGTTCTTCTCATTTATTCCTTTGAAAAGTTCAAGTTAAGGGCTCTCAAGCTAAAGGTACTATTTAAATGGCAGTAACAGAATCAAGAGCCGCGTGCTCCCCATCTCAGGAGTAGGGACGTTTCCCTCTGATGGAGAGAGCTGAGCCCCTACTCTGCACCCGCGCTTGACATGGGTCTCAGACACACAAAGAACAGAAAAGCCTTGGAGTTTTCTGTACTATACAGTAGGAACTAGCTCTGAATTGAAGTATTTAAAGTGGGGATTATAAGAGAAAATTAGAAAATCTCTCCCGAGAGAAGCTGCCTCTAAATTATTTATGGTCAGCGCCATGTTGTTTTATACTTAAATTTAAGCACAGTCTGGTGACTGACAAAAGCAGCAGCGTCGAAGCCAGACTTCCCAGCGTCGAAGCCCAGTTCCACGGCCAGATGCTTGTGTGACCTTGGGAGAGTCATTTTAGCATTCATTAAGCGTCCGTTGTCTCAGCTACAAAATGAGGTTTATCCCGACAGCATGGGATGGTGCATCGATCGGAAAGACATCCAGAGTAGCTGCTACAGGTGAAAGGTCCAGAGGCAAGGGTGTCAGCACCCGGATCCTGACTCCAGCACCCTCCAGGTGCGTGGTGCTGCAGGGCCCCCAGTGCCTCCACAGGCAAAGAGGTTCATAATCCCACCGGCCTCCCAGGATCGGCAAGAGTCTTAAGTGAGTTCACCATGGGCTGATTGTCCGTGTGCCCCCAGAATTCACGTGTTGAAATCCTAACCCCCGAAGGTGCTGTTATTAGGAGGTGGGGCCTTTGGGAGGTGCTTGACTCGTGAGCGGGGAGCCCTCTGGATTGAGATTAACACCCTCATAAAAGGGACACCAGAGAGTCCCCTAGCACCTTCCATCCTGGGAGGACATCCCCAGAGGTCAGCCGTCTGCAACCCAGAAGGGTGCCCTCACCTGACTGTGCCAGCCGCGTGATCTCAGATTTTCAGGCTGCAGAACTGTAAGTGATGAATTTCTGCTGTTTGTGAGCCACCCAGGCTGTGGCATTTGGTGACGGCAGCCCAAACGGACTAAAACAGAGTTCATACATTCATACAGTGTCTGGTTACCTAGGAGGTTCTTACGTGTTAGCTTTCAGGATTATCGCTTCATCCCAACACTCGTCGAGTGCCCCGTCCACGCCAGGTCCTGTCTTAGACACCGTAACACAGGGGTGAATGGAGCAGCATCCTCGGGGGCTCGAGGGCCGCGGGACAAGAAGGCACATGCACAAATGACGGCAGCTGAGCGCGGGCTCAGAAGAGAGCCAGCCTCGAATCCCAGAAAAGGCGACGTCTGAGACGAACCCTGAAGGACAGCAAAAAACACTCAAAAGGGTGACTGTGTTCCAGAGAGTAGTGCCTGAACGTCCAAGGCACCGAGGTGAGGACAGCAGGGAGCCGAGCGTGCCAGGTGGGAGCCTGCAGGAGAGGTGTGCTCCAGCTTACACAGACTCTCCCCCTTGGGACTGTGAGCCAAGAGACCTTGGTTTTAAACTCTCCCGAGGACCAGCTCTGAGAGTTTGGATTAATTTCCCAACTTGTAAAATGAGCCTATTAACAGGCATGATCCTGGAGGGCCCTCCCAGCTCTAAAGCAATTCAATTCTCACCAGATTGCAAACTTCCTGGAGGCAGATTTCATGTCCTGTTCCGGGGCTTCCTCTCGCGCACCTCAGCGGGGGCCGGGTTTGGTGCTTAAAAACGCCTTTTCACGCTTCCTGAATTTTCTAGTCTTTTCTAGCTGGGAAAGCTCTCATTTTAACAGTTTGTTCACAAGCAGGTTTCAGAAAGCACGTATTTATAAAACTGAGACTCCCCCCCCCCGCCCCGCCCCTCTTGAAGTGTTTTCTCATTAAAACAAATCGAAAATGCCTACACAAATGATGTCAAGGCTTTTAAAATTCCGAACCAAAACGTGACCATCGCCTGACTTGTCTGGTTCAAAGGACGCTGAGGTCAGCGAGCCTCTCGGACAAAGACAACCCAGGACTCTCCCGAGTAGAGGACCCGAGAATGTACGAGAACTGCTTCTAGCCCAAGCTCCTGCCGCCTGATAAAATTAGCCTAAAAATGATCTCCATGGCAACAGGAAATTTGTTCTTAAAGAAGGTTAGAAATAATGCCTTTGGAAGAAACTCGGCAGCAGATAGAATATTCTCAGATTACACATAAATGGTGTCTATGCCAACAAAGTGACAGGCCAGGCGGCTCAATTATCTGGATAATTTAGGCCTGAACCAGTGATTTGTAAAAGAATAGGAGGTTTTTAAGACCTGAAGAATGGAATGTGGCAGGTAGGTCCGGGCGACCAGAAGCCCTGACTCTCTTCCAAGTTTTCTCTGCCCTCCTGGGACCCGGAACAGGACTCGCGCAGGCCCCCGGGTGTCAGCTACACCCCAAGAATCAAGGAGGGGCGCACAGACTTGTTCGAGGGATGGTCAGGAAGTTGTTGGGGAGCAAGGGTGAGTTCCGGAGGGCCCATTCCAGAGCAGGTGCCCAGACATTCTCCTTTTTGCCCGAATAAAAAAAGAGCCAAGATCCCAAGACCCTTCCACCCGCTTTCTCTCCAATAGTTCTCCGTTTGCTACACGTTAACCTTCTTTCTTCTCTGCTCCCACCTTTACCTCCTTCGTTCCATCCGTCCCGGGAAGATTGAAAGTCATTTGGGAAACTGAAACCCATTCTGCTTTGATCAGTTTTGGGAGGAGACAGTAAAGCGTGGCCAACTCTGGAGCCAGGCTGCCCAGGTTCAAATCCTCCAAAGTCCAGGCCTCGGTTCCTCATGGGGAATGAGAATAAACGTGACTTCCTCGTGGCATAGCAAGTGAGGATTGAATAAGTCCATATTTGTAAACATTTAGAACAGCGCCTCGCGTGCCGCAGGAGCTATATCTGCATTTGATGATCCCCCGCAATCATTTAAAAGGCTCAAGCCACTGCAAAAATCAGCCTGGACTCCCCCGACACAGAGGCACCCTGGTAATTCCCGGGGTTGAGATCTCTTTCGCTGTGGATCATTAAGGAATCACAAATGATGTGAAATGCCACGTGTCATCCTGTGTCCTTGTCACGGAGATGAGAAACTGACTCCCAGAGAGAGAAGGCATCTCTGGGGTACGGAGTCCCACGTAGCCCCAGGGGCTTTCTGAAGGTGACTTTCTGTCTTCCAGGCCATGCTACAGGGATCTGGGCGTGGGACTTTCTGCAGCTCCCAGCTCGGGCCAGGCCCTGGCCAGCCCTCGGTAAACGTTTGCCTAACATCTCAGCCTCCCTTTGGCTTGTGTGTGTTTATTTATTTACTTGTTTGTTTGCTCATTAATGCATGAAGGTATTCCTCAGGCAGAGATAAGGATCCCCAGGGGCCCGTGAACTTTTCAGGAGCTGAACATATGAGCTGTATTTCCAAAGACATTACGTCGGATAATTCATTTTGAAACCATCCAGCTGTGGGGGTTCCATGCACCGCCCCTTAGGGGGTTTCAGTAGTTCCAGAACCTGGCGGAATCCAGAGCGTGAGCTTTAGAAGCAAAGTGGGAATCCGGCCTATGAGACTTCTCAGCTTTGTGAGTTAGCCAAGTTACTTAACTGCTCCCAGCCAGTTTCTCCATCCTGAAGTATAATAATATCCAACATTTGTTGAGCATTTACTGTTTGCCAATAACTGTGTTCACAGCTTTATGTATATTATCTCATTTAAATTTCACCATCAGTGAGGAGAAAACAGGGGCATCCGGAACGTATTTTATCACTGAGTAAATAACATACCCATAACTCAAATTTACTTATTGGTTAATAAGTAAATGGCACAACTTGAGCAATTCTCCTCAGGGTCTTCCTGGTGGCTGCGAGAGGTGAGTTTTATAATGTGCTGGCTCGCAATGGGAATCAGCAAATATTACTTCCTTCTTTCCTCTTGGTTGCAACTACGAGACTTGATCCAAAAGAAAATGTCCTTATTTCCCTCCTTCCTTCCTTCCCTCTTTTATTTATTAGTCAAACATTTATTGAGCACGTTCTCAGTATTCAATACCAAGTTCCTTACTAACAACAAAGCAAGCAACACTGAACCAGGCGGGACTGTCCCTGCCCTTAGGCAGCTAATAGTCTTGTCTTTTGTTTTGCCATGTTACCTAATTCCATGGAAACACGAAGATCCGCCCCCCCCCCACACACACACAAAAGAACTAGCCAAGATCCCAAATTTCCATTTCGTTTTGTTATCCATCAAAGAAGAAAGAAAACTCATTTCTCAAGCACCTCCATGGGCAAGGTTTGCTTCTTCTATCACCTCCTTGAATGATCTGGGCCGCCCTTTGGAGGGTATTATTATGCTTATTTTTCCTGTAAGAACTGCTCCTGGACTTGTCCCTGGAAGCCAAGGTGGGCTTGACCCTCCGGAGTCCCACCCCTCACCGGACACCCACGGTTTTCCTGTTGTCCTGGGCTTCTCAATGTCCACTTCTCTGGGCTGACTTTGAGGAGAACTCAAAGACTTCTGGGAATGATTTTCTCCCCTTTTGTGGAAATATTTCTTTAGCCATGCACATTCCCACTAATAAGCCCCCTTCCCGTGAAGGATCATAACTGCAGCTGGGAGGTAGCCCCGCACTGCACCCCCTTCCCCGGGGCCGGGGGGGGGGCGCGGACAGGGAGCAAGTGGGGGAAGGCCTGGGCCCGGTCAGATTTACAGCAGCTCACACAGCTGTTTCCAGCCTAGGTGAGGGCTTCCTCTTAATGGTGTCGTTTACAAGTCAATAAAGCCATGGAGCCCCGTTTCCGCAGCCGGTCCCACCTCGGGGGCTCTGTTGTCTCGCCCTGCAGTCAGGGTGCCAAGGGGCTGTCTAGGGGGCCTCATTTCTGCCCTAATGGCCCTGCTGTCCCATCAGCCCCAGCCCCCCCCACCCCAGGCCATAAAGGCCTCCTCCCCTCGGAGGGCAGAGTTCAAACCTCTGGCTCCCCAGGACCCCGGCCTAAACTGTCGGCCCCGCCCTGCTTTAGGGCTTCTGCTCCGCTTCGCTCAGCACCAGCCAAGCCTGGGTTCTTATCTGCCCGGGAGATAAAGACCGGGGCTCTGGGAAGCCTGCAGCCACCTGAAGGCGCCTGGGCCACCGGTTCCCACTCCTACTGCTCTCTGGGGTGTTTACTGAGCTCCAGGAAAGAAGGCCTTTCTCAAACCACAAAGAAGACACTCCCTCTGGCTCTGGCTTTCTGTCTTCTGGGGGGAGGGCCAAGGGGAAACCTCTGAACTCTCTGGGGCTCCCTGCATCCCCGGAGGCTTCCCCAGGCCAAGGCGATAATGAGGTGAGAGAAGATGGCGGCTTAATGGGCCTGGGCCTGTGGACAAGGGGAGACAGTCAGGCCCAGGCCCTGCTAGCGGAAGGGGGAGCCAGTCAAGGTCACAAAGCCCCGGGCTGGCACAGCAAGGTCAGAACCGCTCAGGCGTTCACTTATCCGCCTCTCCAAGAAGCAGAACCAGAGCACCTCCTGTGCACACAGCCCCGTGGTAGACGCCATGCACTGCAGTGTGGGAAGAAGCACAGGTCTGGGGATTCTTGCCATAGAGAGGGTGCATCCTGATGAGGAACGGGAAGAACAAGGAAGTGAAGACATTTGCAAGAGGGAATGGTGCCTACACAAGGCTTGGCGCGTTCAGGGAGGGCCAACAGTGTAGGTGACTGAGGTGGAGGCCGTGGGGGCGGGGCTGAGGGCTGGGCTCGGTCCCTCTCCTTACAGTTTCACACTCAGAGGGGAAAGAGGTGCTGCTGGCTGTTCTGTCTCGGCCCCCTGGCCTGTGTCTAAACCAGAGGCACCACACACACAACTTTCTCCCATCCGGTGCTCACCGGAAGCCCCGTGGTGAGGGCCAGGGTCATCTACTCCTTACCCACACGGTCCAGCAGGGATGGCCTGCGTTGACTGAAACCCAATCCAGGAGTTGGAATGACCCGTAGGAACCACCGTGAGCCCCCTGGAGAGAGAAGAATTCAAGAGATGCATCGCCTTGCCACCTGCCAGGTTACAATTATACCAAGAGTGCAGCCAGCTGCCTCACCCTTGCTCTGTGCATGGCCTGGTGGAGATGGTCCCGCTCCCCTGGGGCCTGCAGCAGATGGAGTCAGATTCCTGCTTCTCAAGAGGAAAGACTGAGGCCCAGAGAAGTGACGGGACCACCGCCAATATAAGGCCATCCCCGGCCGATTCAGTCCCTTTGTGTGAACTGGAAAAGGATGCGGCCCCGTGGGCACAGGCGTCTGAGCCGATAGAGCCCTTGTGCTGAGGAGGAGGTGCCCTTCTCCTGGGCAGATGCAGAATCGAGCCCCCCACACAAGGAAGCATCCCCTGGACTGCGGCCTCCGTGGTCGGGCATCGTGTGCAAGTTACAGCGGCCACCCTGGGCTAATCAGAGAAAGTGCCCGGGCCACATAAAGCCGAGGGAGAGAGATGGGCCGGAACCGCCATCAGGCAGAAGTCTCATTCAGTCCCAGCTCCGTGACGCCATCTCCTAGCACTGCAGCCATGGGTACCTCACTACCCCTTATCTGTGGACGAAGGCTAACGATGCCGTCTTCACCAGGGTTGGCAAAGATTTAAAAGTAGATAGCAGGTCTTATTATTCCAGTGCCTCAAGAGCAGAAGATAAAGGATCCCCAGAGCCCTGGATGTTTTCCTTCCTTCCTCACTTAGAGACAGGTCTTAGCTATTTGTTTCCTGCCTACATGTAATTACAGAGCAAGGACCTCATTCTGCAGGCCTGTTTTCGTGAAGGAGGAAGGAAGTCACAGGCCTTTCCACTCCCTGCTCAGAGACGCCAGCTGGGAATTTGACGAATCTGTGACTGCAGCCAATAACCCCTCCATGTTCCAGAACAAGGTGCAGCCCGGGCCATTCGGGACTGCTCTTGTGGCCATCAATCCACCACTGTGCTCAGCCCCGACCTCCAGGACACCCGTCCCCTCCCACGGCCCTGTGAGTCTATGCTTGGGGAGAAGGAAAGTCCCTCCACACATACAGCACTGCACCCCAGGGCAGGCCACTCCAGCCACCAGCTGCCCTGACCGCGAGCTGGACCAAAAACACACGCACAGTGCGCATCCCTCTCTGGAGGGTCTGCGCAGAGTGCTGCACCAGTCTTGACGGAGCTGGGAAGCCGTCAGATGATGAAGCTCCTCCAGGGCACAGCTCGGAGACCCAAGGTCTCTAGAGAGGATGACTGGCTTTGTCCAGAGTCATTTTCATTTGTACTTAACCATTGAGTTAAGGGGAAGAGACGCAACTCCAAGACTGGCTCTGTTCCATGACCTTGAACAAGTCCCTTCCCATTCTGCCGCAGACCCTCCTCTACAACAGGGGAGTAGGTTTCAATTAGCAATAATAGCGCCTCGGATAAACCTCATTGGCTACGATACTTCCACTGCACAAAGCTACAACAGGGGAGTAGGAAGACAGAACCCCGAGGGCCCTTCTGGAGCCCACAGTCTGGGATGCTGCGATTCTAGGAGTTACAGAGGACCCTCGCCTAATCAGGGGTATGGATCAGAAGAGAGTATTACTTGTGAAAGTTGAGCTGCAAAAAAGGAGAAACCCCCTTCCCAGGGTGAGGGCTGTGGGATTCAGGTAGCTGTTACAGAAAAAGCCATAAAGTTGTTTTGCAAAAAGTTGACTTTAATGAAGAGTCTTGTGGATGGATAAAGAGACTCCCGTCAGTGCCCTAAGAGTTCAGATCCTTGAAAAGAAAGAGTCTTTTTTTAAAAAAAGATTTTATTTATTTATTTGAGATAGAGAGAGCAAGAGTGGGGGGGGCGGGGGGAGGCGGGGGGAGGGGGTGGAGAGGGAGAAGCAGACTGAGCTCCCCCCCGAGCAGGGACCCCTGAGTGGGGCTGGATCCCAGGACCCTGGGATCAGAACCTGAGCCGAAGGCAGGCGCTTAACCGACTGAGCCACCCAGGTGGCCTGAAAAAAAACTGTCTTTATTATTTAAAGTATCAACAGGGCAGGAAGACTCCAGTTAAGGTCCACGTGCTTTAGAAAAGGCTATTTCAGCTGAGATGTAAGAGACTTACAGCTTTACTCATCCTGGACCCACAGAGTACCTGCCTACCCTGGGCCAGGCCCTGTGCTGAGGACGGGGAACAGCATACCTCCTGCCCACAGAGTGGGTCTGCTCCAGGGAGAGTCATAAAGAGGACAGTGGTTGACCTCACACAGTAGCTTACCAAGGATCCTCGGGAACATGACAGGCCCGAGAGGTGGGTTCAGCAAGCATTATCATCCCCCTCTTAGAAAATGTTAACTGAAGCTCAGAGAGGTCCATTCATTTGTCTAAGGCCACACAGCCAGGGAGTAGAAGAGAAGTTTGCAAATTCTGAGCTTCTGACTCACTGGGCCAGAGCTCTTTCTATCTGCCTCTGTGTCTATCTCCAACAGAGGGCCCAAGACCAAGAGGTTATCATCCCTCAGGCCCTTCTACACAGAGTAGGTGCTCCATGAGCATGTGTTAACCAACTGGGTTCTTGGCTCCACGACTCTAGACAAAGGCTTGATTGCCTCTTTCTAAGCCCTTAATTTACCTGTCTCCAGCTCTTTCATTCTGAGTGTTTGTTAGAGGATTGTGGCTTCTGCAAACGGAAAATCCTAAAAGACATTGCTCCTGCAATCCCCTTAAGCCCCCTGGTATTCCAAGCACAAACCTCAAAACATGCTGCTCATTTCCTCTAAAAATCGTAAGCACTTCTCTCTGTCCCAGTGGCAGGAAGACAGAGCAGGGCCTCGGAATCAGGCAGGACTGGGTTCTTGTCTCTGGCCTATCTGAACCCCAGGGGTCCAGTCTGTAAAGGGGAGTTGATTCTCCCCTTGACAAGATGTTGGATTTGCCCGATGAAATTCATCAGAGCCTCTGCCACACCTCGGGCTTTTTAACGACGTTAGTGGCCTTCTCTACCCCGGCTCCCTTCCACAGCTGGACTTAAACAAGTCCACTTCTCTGGCCCATTTACTTCTCTGCAAGAGTTTTCCAACAATCACACTCTCTGGCCCACTGGTATTTCAGATCTGTCTGAACCGATGACCAGAACTGGACCGTCTGAATTCATGATGGAGCACTCAGAGCCTCCTGAATTATTTGGTCATCTTCCTGGACCAGCTTGTTCCACTGACTGAGTGGCAGAGTTTCCTGCCAACAACAGCATTTAGAGCAGGGGGAGCTTGCACACTTGACCCAAAGGACAGCTCGCAATGAGGGATGACTCCTCTTCGTGACTTCGGCTTTGAAGACACAACCACAGGGACTCTGGGGGGCTCTTTCCATTGGGAAAGCACGAGCCTCAGCCATCTTATTTGTCAGTCTCCATAGCTACAGGATCTGGCTTATGAGCTTTTTAGAATTCCACAAAAATATTTGAAAGCTGAGAAAAAAGAACTATTGGTTCTAAAACACAAAACAAAAACAGCAAAATCAAAGTAGATAAATGTTTAATTAATTGTCAAAAAGAAATAATGTTATGTCATATGCCACTTCATTAATTGTTAAATTTATCACTTGTGAACATTTCATTATGCTAGTAAACAGTGTGTAGGTTATATTTTCTCACTTGGCATGAATTTCCAAATAGATCGAGAAGGAAAAAAAAAAGAACTTACTGTAGATTAATTAAGTGACCCATAGCTAAATAATTTCAAAAGCAAAATTGTAGAAGTTCTTTTGAACTTTTTTGTAGCAAAAGTAAAGAAAACCCCATAGTACATAATATGGAATGATGGAGTCGCATCACATGTGATGGGATTATTAGGTGACACCTCCAAGAATGAGAGCCGGGGCTTCTACAAGTCTTTCAAGAGTGCAAATCATTGTCTGATCAGTCCTGATGCTTTTCATCCAGAGATAGGCACCCACCCAGATGCCCAGGCAGCTGTAAGGACTTTCAGAGATTTGCTCACCCAAGAACCGGGTGCCATTTTCAAATGTTGGACCACCGTTTTCCCAGCCCCTTCGGCTGGAGCATTCCTTCAGCTAATAAAACACTGGTCATCCAGCACTGGGTGAATATTTACTCGGTACACACCATTCTAGAGTTAAAGGCTGAAGGCCACGCTAAAGTTAAAACATTAAAAAGGAAGTCCTACCTCCTGGGTCAGTGTTACAATTTTCTGGGAGTGGAATGTGACCCCTGGTGGATTTTAATCACAGCAGGTGGCATTACCTGGAGTAGAAGAGAGACCTCTGGGACTGGAGCAGAAAATTTAGATCCACTCCCAACCACATCCGGTGCTAACATTGCAGAAATTCTTTATTCCCTTCTAGACTTCAGTTTCCATGGCTGTAAAATGGGGGGTGATGATCTCTACCAGGAACTTGTGAGCAACAAATGAGGTGCCTTCCTCTAATTCTTCTGAAACCCGAGAAACACTGCACAGTGTAACGCGCCTTATGCATCATTTAGCCAAGAATTTGTTTTTTACTTTAGCGTCACAACAAAAAACTCCCAATTGAAATGATCACAGCTTCATTGAACATATTAACAGTAAATACTGAGATTTAGTTGCGAGAAGTCGTGTTTCCCAAAGATGGCCACATCAGTGTGTCTCCCTTCCCACATACCCTCCCTACCATGGGATGGTCACACTCCTCCACGAAGAGGTGGGGTTCATGCTCCCTCTACTCAAACCTGAGTGGAGATTTGTAACTCCCTCCAGCAATGCAATCCGGTGGAAATGAGGCCGAGTGACTTCTGAGGCTGGGTCACAAGAGATAATAGAGGTTCCGCCTGACTGTGTCTTGGGACACGGCTATTTGGAGCCCTGAGCTGCTGGCTATGTGAGCATTCCCGCCACCCTGAAGCCACAGGGAGGAGAGACCGCGAGGAGACGGAGGAGAGGCCCAAGTCACCCCAGGCCCCGAAGGGGTGCGATAATCGTTTTGTTCATTTATTTTTTTAATTCTTTTTGCTGACTCGCATTTGTAAGATTTCTGTAGCAAACATATTACTTTCCTCAAAATACGTCATTTTTTTAAAATTCCCCTCCTATCCCCACCCCCTCAAAGCATCACCAGGCGTCGGCTAATATCTCCGTGGAATTCCAACAACGGACTCTGCAGAATTCACCGAAATAACTTCTCGCCCTGGAATCCTGACAAGCTAATACTGGTGGACAGACTCCAGAAACCACGGAGGTCCTCAGCCGACACGAGTGGATCCGATGCTCGGGTTCACCCGCAGTGAGATCCACCAGCCCAGCTGCCCCACAGGTGGAGCAACCTTTCCTGAAGCTTGAGCATCTTTTGTTGTTGTTTCGCCATGGGAAGGTAAAACTTCCCATATATTCATTCATCCAGTATTGCTGAAGCCCAGGATGTGCCAGGCACGGGGCTAGGCTCTGGAGATACAGCTGTGAACTGATGGAGGGCTCTGCCTTCTGCCTTCATGCGATGAGAAACACCAATGGAGCAATGATCTGAATGTGGTGTGAGTGCCGCAAAAGGCAGCACCCGAGGCCGTGCGTGGACTGAGAGGGTGCACCTGGCCCAGAGGGGGACCATCCAGATGACGGGATGCACTAACAGGGATGTAAGGAACCCCAGCGTCCCAAGGGGGAGTGCGGTGCGCTATAGACCGCGTGTTCATTCCTCTCTGACGCCTTATGTTGAAATTCTAACCCCCAGGTACACCTCGGTGGCTCGTTCGGTTGAGCATCCGACTCGAATTCGCCTCCGGTCTTGGTCTCCTGGCCGTGAGGTCGCGCCCTGCGTCAAGTCTGCTTGTCCCTCTCCCTCTGCTCCTCCCCACCCCCACTCTCTTTCTCTCAAATAAATAAATAAACAAAATCTAAAAAGAAAAGAAAAAAATCGTGCCCCCAATGTGATGGTACTAGGAGGTGGGGCCTTTGGGAGGCGATGAGGTCATGAGGGTGGCATCCTCACGGATGAGATTGGTGCCCCCACAAAAGAGACCCCAGAGAGGCCCCCGCCCTTCTCTTCCGCCCCGTGCAGGCACATTAGGAAGACAGCAGCTGGGCCGCCTACGACCGGACACAGAACCTGCCACTACCTCGATCTTGGGTATCCTAGGGTCTAGAACTGCGAAAACAGCCGTGTGTTGTTGAAGCCCCCCAGTCTATGGTATTTTTATTCTAACATCCAGGACCCCGACTAAGACAGAAATCAAAGGAGATCATCTTCATGAGCACACTTTGCAAAACGGAAATGCAAGGGTGGTGGCCCGCCGCTGCCCCCACGGCTTCCGGCCGCTTCCGTAAACCAGCCGTGGTTCCGACAGGGCACGAGGCTTCTGTTTTCCACATTGGTGAGCACGAAAAACCTCAGACCGTGACACTGACACAGGCCTTCGGTCGCCATAGGATCTCGTACTCCTGTACGCTGTCCACTAAACCGGCAGGACACCGAGAGCCTTTCTCGTGCTGAGGCCATTGGCCAAGATCCAAGTTGCTGCTGGGGACACATCTCCCCTGCCGGCCTGGCCTGACCATGCTGCCGGCCAGGTGGGGCTTGTGAGACAGTGCCCTTAATTTGTTCTGACGTCCAGCCAGGGAGAACGCCAATCCTCCAGGGAGCACGGAGAGTTTGTCTTGCCCCCCCCCCCCCCCCCCCCAGCCACTAGAAGCAAGAGTAGAGGCGGGAGTTCTAGCCCTCTCCTGCAGCCACCGCCTGGGGCGGGTGGCTCGGGAGCCTGGCCCCAGCCTCCTAGTCCCTATGTGTCCTTCCGCGTCATCGCGCGTCAGTGCTACGAGTCTCTTTCTAGTAGGAAAGCCCTGCCATCCCCGCCGGGGGTCCCTCGATGCCTCCCCTCGGGTCCCTGGACAAGGAACCCAAACTCGTCAGCCAGGCCCGCTGTCTCTTGCTCTTTACCAGCTGCCTCTTCTGCCATTTGTTCTACCCAAAGCCAATTCTGACCATTTGTTCCTGCCAGGCCCCAAATGGGACCCCATGCCTCCCCCTGCATATAACTCCTGCCAATCTCTTAAATCTTTGTTAAAGTGTCACTTCCTCCAAGAAGCCTACCAGAAACTGCCAGCCTTCAGTCCCCTCCCTGAGGTCCCACAGATATGTACCACGTATTAATCTTGCTGCACTGATGTGGCAAGACAGCATTCTCCCACCCACTGCCCTTCTTTCTCTCACCGCACCCCGGGGGTCCTGGGGAATCTTTGGTAAGAGAGAGACTGTGATTTGTTGGCAGAGACATTATGATGCAACGGGAAGAGTCCCTTTTGGCCACAAAAGTTTTGTTCGTATTGTAGATGCTTAACTCTGAAGGCCCCCCAAGGCCTCAGCTCCCTGGGCCGCCCCCACCAGGTACGAGTAGGAGCTGGGGCCAGATGCTCCTGCTGAGGGAAGAACTCAGTCTGCGCACGAGGGGCAGAAGGGGGAAAGGTCAATGGAATCCCATGTACACAGTGACTCTCCTAAAGAGATAGAACCTGGCTTTCTTTGTGGAAAATGCTTCTGCAGACTCCAGTTCCCACAAAGGTCCAGGAAAACCAGTCCGGCTTCATGAGTTCAGGGATTCCCCCAAATACTGGTTCTGTGGCCAAAAAACTTAGGGAAATAATTATTTAAACCAAATTTACCAGGCTTCTTCTGGGCAGACTCCTTCAAGTCCTCAGGAGAATGGATGCTCTGCAAATCTCCAAGAGGGACATACATGTGAACACTAACTCTGTTTATCTGGCCACAGCATCTGATTCTGAGGAACCACCTCTTGATGTCTCCCAGAATCAGCGTTTCACAGAACACAATTCAGGAAATGCTGCCCTAAAGATATTTATGAATTTGAGAGTTCCCAAAGGGTCATATCTCCTAATAGCTAGATCTTTTAGAGAATTTTCCTGATATTATTTCTTCATACATCATCCAGAGTCTGTCGTTATGGAGGCAGCTCTGTTTCTTGTTGATACCACGAACCATGGATACGAGTGTTTCCCTCATTACTGTGGTTACCAGGGAGCTCAGAATTGAGTCGTGGCCCACATCTAGCTACTGCCCAGGCCTCTGGAGGGGAAATTTTGTCTTCTGACCTTTTCTTTGCTACCATCTTTTCTCTATTTTTGTTTTCTCTTAGTCATGATTCCTTTATTCACCGTAAACCTATTTTACTGGTATGTCAAAAGCCTTTTGAAAAAGAGACAAGTTGGAGGCACCCAGGTGGCTCAGTCGGTCGAGCATCCGACTCTTGGTATCAGCTCAGGTCATGACCTCAGGGTCGTGGGATCGAGTCCCGAATCAGGCTCTGCACTCAGCAGGGAATCTGCTTGAGATTCTCTCTCTCTCCCTCTGCCTACCCCGCTCTGAAAATAAACAAATAGATAAATAAATAAGATGCAAGAAGTGCATAAATAAATGTAAAAAACCTTGTAGTATTGTTAGCAATGATGATAAGAAAAACACTTTGATTCCAAAGAAGAGGTGACTCTCCAAGAAATAGTAAGGATTAGCTCTTTTCTTACCAGGAAAAGAGGACCCAAGATGGGTTTCGTCCTCGGCTTAACTCTCACGTTTAAGTGTTTCTAGTCTTCAAAGTCCGAGGAAAGGCCTTCTTCCCTCCCCCCGCCACTCCCTTGAGAAACTGAAACAAAACCACCCTCGAGATCAAATAGATTACATTAATGACACAGAGAAGAGAGGATGGTCTGTGCCCACTCTCTGAGCTACCCAGACAACAGGCTTTTGTGCTCAAGGGAGAGATGGGGGACAGGGGGTACTTGATAAGACAGGGCCTGCCGGGCTGACATGCCTGCCCTCCAAGACTCCGCGAGTTGGGTGGACGGAGGTCCTTCGATTCTCGGCCACTGCCCCTGCCACTGAGGACCCCTGCCAGCCCAATGCCCAAAGAGCCACTCCTGGGTCCTTTTGAGGACCCAAAGGAGAGGTTGAGTCTTCAGATGGCCCTATCCTGTTTGAATGATCTTTCTCTAGACAAACTCAAGTTCATCTTCTTCCCTTCTGACAACTTGACTGTAACGTGACCCACATATGGGAATAACTCTCCTGCCTACCTGTCTCTTCCGAGCTGGAGCTGCAGCTTGTCACCCACAGAGCCCCTTGTCCCCGTCTTTGAACAAGAGCCATGTTCTTCCTCTTAGGGCTTCCCTCACAGATGGTCGCCTGGGAGCAGACCAGCGGCTGCCTGTATCTCCTTGGAGTTCTCCTTGGAGGCCATGAGCCCTTACGGGGCCAGGGAACAGAACCAATTGTGTCTCCCTTCCGCTGTGCACACCCTCTCCCCCCACCCCCAACACCGAACGAAGGGCACTCCTGGCAAGAAGAGCAATGAATATAAAGATGGCTGGACGCATGAAGCTGGGGAAGGTGTTCCCTGGACCCTGAGGGGTAGCAGAAACTGCCAGAACCACATCTTCCCTCTCTGAGCCAAAAAGCACACCCGGTGCCACCTCATTATCAGTCTCCTTGGCTGTGCATCCCACCAGGTATGAGCTCGTTGAAGACTAGAACCTCAACATATCTCTGCCAACGCCTGCCTCTGAGTGTACCTAACAAGTCAAGAGGAAAGGCAAAATAGGAGGTAGAGAGAGCGAGGTCTTCAGAGTTTGGGGAGGTCTGACATTTTAGTCATGACCGCCTTCAATCTTCACAAAGACCCGAAGGGTTTATATGCTATCATCAACACCATCTCAGAAAGGAGGAAATCAGGCTCAACTAGGAAGGAACCCGTCATGTCAGGACCAAGTTCCAGTCACTTCCATGGACCCGGCTCTCCGGCTCCACCCAGGGCCAGCCCAGGAGTTTCAGCTTCATCCCAGAGGCAGTGGACCTTGAAATCTTTTTGAAAACTTGTGAGTTGAGTTTGCAAAGCAATGTTCGAATTAGAATAGGGATTTTCCCCCATGGAATTGTCAGCTTTTGGCTGCAACCCCAACTGGACATCAAAGACAGACTCTTAGAGCAATCATATTTGCTGGACACTTAAATCAGAAAAACCAGACATCAAGAAAACAGAGGTTTTCCCCATTCTTCTCTACACTCAGACTAGGGTCCTTCCGGAAAGCCCAGACTTCATTCCACAGGCTTCCTCACTTCTCCTGGGGAAAACGACAGGATGTCTAGGCCCATCGGCCAGGTCAGCTCCCTTCAGTGTACCCAACAAGGCCCCATTAGGCATCCCTGGGCCCCGAGGAGACCCCGAGGCCACAAACCCCATCCCCGGCCCGCTGCGCACTAGCATCCAGATGGGAAGCTGGAGTAGAAAGAAAGTGTTCACGGGTTCACCACGTGCAATGAGAGGTTTATGCGAGGCCCGTGAACGTTGGGCCAAGCCAGGGTTGTAAAACCTGCAAAAGGATTTCTGTGTGGCTGTCCCTTCCATGGGTGTCTGCTCCAGGGGAAAAAGCAAATCTTTGTGAGGGACCTATTGGTTCCTGTGCATGGCTCACTTTGCTCAAAAGAAAAAAAAAAAATGTCATTTAAACGATTTAATTGGCCTAATTTGTGTTCTTAAAAAATGAAAATGAAAAAACTGAGATTTTTATGGGTGGTGTTACATTTTTAAAGGGCAAGTATCCCAGGCCCGTACTTTTAATTGGAAAATGTCAAACACCTGGTTGTTTCAGGCTCAGAAATAAGAATAATACCTACCATTTGCTTGAGGGCCACCATTTACAAAGCACTTCGTGTCAGACGCCGTGCTTGCTGCTAGCACGTGCTGAGATTAAATTGTGAGCTCCGTATTTATCTTCACCATGCTGTGTTCCAAAGGGGGTTTGAGACAACTAGCAGGGCTCACTCACACAACACACGGGCGTGAGGCCTCACTGAGATTAAGCTCCATTACAGAAGGTGCCGCCAAGAACCTGGAGCATTGCCACGGCTGAGACTTTTCCGGAACTTTTCTTGGATCTTCCTACCTGCCGTCAATCTTTAACAATGCCTGGAAAGACATTCAGCCTGTCCCCACACTTCTTGGCCGTTTGCTGGAGCAGGAAGGACCACGTGACGTCACCTGAAGCTGGGTATGTTGGGACAGGTGCGGAGCTGGGGCAGGGACAGCCTAGTGTCCCCTCTTTTGACAGCATCCTCCTCCTCGATGCCTGAGGCCAAGTCTTTGTCCTCCCCGAGCTCCCGTTTCTTCGTGGGCAGAGACCGAATCCTGCCACGTCTGATTGTCGGCCTCCCTCCACGGGTGCTGTGTGACCGTGTGTGAGAGCCACAGACAGTTCCACGCTGCTATTTTGTTGTTGTCCTAGACCTCCGCGTCAGGAGGCCCAGCCACCAACTGCAGCTCTGTCTCTTGCTGTGAAACCTCGGACGGGCTCCTTCTTCTCTCTCAACCTCTAAGCCTGCGTCTGTCAAATGAAGACAGTGAAGACTGCATGTTCTTGGTCAGTGCACCTCGAAGTGTAGCCATCAGACTAGCGCAAGATAAGGAGCTTGCGCTAGAATATCCATCAATGCCCTGCCCCCTTCCTCGAGAAGGCCTTGTGAAAAAAAAAAAAAAAAGAATAAAGAAAAAAAGCCAGCTAAACCAGAGCACAGGCTGATGAGCAGGAGCGCTGTTAGCCCTTCCATGACTAGACAAGATGATTCCAACGACAGTCTTATCCTACTGACAAGATGAACAGGGACCTAGGAAATGGGTTTGATTCAGAGATATCGATGTCCAGGTGGGGCCACTATTCTGATTAGCCAATAGGGCTTCGCAGGGGACCTAACATGGCGCAGCAGGACCACAGTGGTCCCTGCCCGGGAGCTTCCAAACTCGGTGGGGAGAGGAGACACGAGCAAGAGCTTATCAAGAACGGGCCAGACCTCTAGCCGACGGGTGGGGAGCAAGCAGCCCTCCAGGGGGCCGTCGGCAAAGGAGGCGTGGAGGGTAAGTTCACCGAGACAGCGCAAGTGGGGAGGGCTTTCTGGGCGACATGGCGTTGTCAGAGTGAACCTTCCGTTGAGTAAAATTTGGACGGTTCCAGGAACACGGTGCCCTGCACACATTATCCTTGTGCTCGATTTTCCGTAATCTAGAAATGAGCTCTGGGGCTCGTTTGTGGGATGGAAGCCAACTTTCTCAGGCAGGTGATCTAGACTTCTGACGCATAGTGAGATTCCAGTTAACACCCCGATACACTTGTGCGTATACCTGCATAGGCAAGGGTCGATGTGGAGATCTACGTGGATATACACCAGCATCTACGCAGGGGGATCCCAGTTGCTGGTTGTAGTGATGCTGCCGCCTCCCTCAGCCCCGTTCTCAGCTGCGACTCAGACCTGCTCTTGAACCTGTTCTCATGTGTCGTCAACTCCATCCTCTCCGTGTTCAACTTGCTCTGACAACTGCAAAGTTAGATGCACAGCTGGCCCCTTTGTTCATTTTCCACACTTCACTGTAAAGAACAAGAAATTATTAGGGAAAATATATAGGTACATCTGCTGGGAAACTCCTTTCTCCCCTGGAGGTCAGCATTTTGCACATGGGGATGCTTGTCATATTTTAAATCACCTGATGATAATTGGCTAGGACCCTATCTGCCTATATGGCACTCTTTTTTTTATCTTCTGGTTTCAGGCATGAACGTTCTCCTTGTCCCTCTGAATTTCTTTCTGTCTGTCTGTCTTTTGGTGGACTGTTTTGTTTTTTTTTCCTGTCTTTATGGTTTTTCTATACAATCCACTGGCCATGTGATTGTTTCAATTTAACTTCCAACTTTCAAACTGCTGTGTGTGTGTGTGTGTGTGTGTGTGTGTGTGTGTGTGTGGTTTCCCACCCCCATCTAAAGAGGAAATATTCCCATGGGAAAAGATAAGTGTGAAACAAGGGTGGCTAGGGTCCTATCTTTGAGGTGTCCAGACTCATACAAAGAACTTTTT
Organism: Callorhinus ursinus; assembly: GCF_003265705.2. Lineage (NCBI taxonomy): Eukaryota > Metazoa > Chordata > Mammalia > Carnivora > Otariidae > Callorhinus > Callorhinus ursinus. The sequence goes on along the minus strand of NW_027397072.1, from coordinate 12,651,421 downwards.
AATGAATTGTTTTTCCTCAAAAAAAAAGGAAGACATGTGTAGTCTCTCCCCCAGAGGGTTCTGAATTCTTGGCTGAGGAGGCTAGAAAGAGAATGCTTCCAACCCCTCCCCCTTCAAATCCTAAATCTTTGAAAGCTACCCTAGAATAAAGCCACGTTTTCTTGTAAATTTTGCAACCAGAATTCTGGACGGTTTGAGTGTAAGGCACATGTGAGCTTACTAAAGGAGTGAATCGCCTTGGGTTTTCGGGGGCCATTCTAGAATCCTTGGGAAGGGCTCCCTTTATTCCTGGACCGCCTTTGATGACACATGACCTTTGACTCTGATCAATGCCTCCTCCTCCTGGAGCAGCAGAGAGCAGATCAACTCTCTCAGCGCCCAGAGGAAGGGTGGGCAGTTAGGCCCTGACCTCCCGCCCTGCCCCTAACCTCACTGATAATTGAGTTTTCCATCCGTGCTCATCAGTAGGGTCAAAACACAAAGAAATAAGCCCCTCCTGACTCTGTCTTTGCCCAGATGAAACCTCAAGCCAAATCTGTCCGGCTCACACCAACATCCGGCACCGGAACACACGCGAGAGGGGCTGTATCTCCCCCATTCCAGCCTGGGCCTCCTGGCACCTCCCACGTCCCTGCCACGGGCTGTGTGGCTCCAACCGCATCTGCTCCTCCTAACACAGTGCTCGGAGAGAGAGAAGCCCTGTCTCCTTGAAAGATTGCCCAGCGACTGAGAAAACACACCCCCCCATGGCCCCCTCAGGGCCCTCTGTAAAAGGGTGTTTCCCAGACTCTCCTAGAAGACTAAAAAGTTAAGAGAATTTAGAAGGAATTTTCTCCACCTCTCCTTCAGTCTTTGTAAAATTTCTTGTTTTACAATAACGTAAGTGATAAATAAGCTTCTTCAGAGGACTTGCCTCCTAGGTGTGCCCTCGTCGTGGAAGGAGCAGGGGGCTACGTTCACGACCACGGCCAGCGGCAGGCGAAGCAGAAGGTCCGTCCGTGGCTCGTGGCTCCCCCGGGGGACAGGGGGGCGGGAGGGGGGGGAGAGGCCCTCCCTGGGTGACTTGTGAATAATAACAACCTCATTAGTGGGATGCCTTCCCACCTTGCGGCTTCCACCGTCGCCTCTGACCCTCCCACCACCACCGAGGGAACTATATTATGTCCCAAGAAACCAAAGGGCAGCCAACTTCTCCAAGGTCGCCCAGGCTCGGAAGAGGTGGAGCAGAGAGCTGGAGCCAAGGTTGCCGACTCCGCGGCCCATGAGCTCTCTGGAGCATCTCGCTGCTTCTGGAGGAACACTCCGGAATGCAGAAGGAAGGAGGAGGCTTCCAGGCTCTGACAAACGCCCAGAGGAACAAAAGCAGAGGTCGGAGCAGCCCAGAAAGATGAGTAGAGGGAACCAGGAGAGGTGCTTCAGCAGAAGGAACAGCCTGGGGGAGGCTCCGAGGGAGAAGTCAGCCCAAGGACCGTGGCGAGCCTGGTCCATGGACGCTCACAGACCCGCAGCCCCGACCGCGAAACGCTTAGGGGCCAAGGGAGGGACCAGGTGTGGAGGGCCTTAGCTGTCTGGCCAGGAGTTAGGGCTCTCTTCCAGAGCCTCCTGGAGTAGCTACTGCAGGGATGTGATATGTGTGCAGCCTTGAACAATCAGGATCTTTTCCCTTTTGGAAACTGAAAAATGGAAAACCCCATCCAGAACGGTGCCTGTTACCTGGGCCTGCCCGAGTGGTCTTCCCAAAGCTGGGACCTGTCAGCATAAACATCTCCTCGCCATCCCTGCTACTTGCCTTCTTGCCTGGGGGGTGGGAAGCTGCCGAGGCCCTTGCTAAAGCTCGAACCACCAGGGTCCCTGTGCTGCCCGTTCGGATGCAGAAGGTATGGAAGTGATGCAAGAAGCTGTATTTTGGCCCAGCGCCCACAGGTGGTTATTGGCCATGTTTTTCTTTTTCAAAGGAAAAAACAAAACCATAGAAACCACCCAGGGCACTGGAAAATAATAGGGTTCCTCTTGGAGAGACTGAGATAGTAGGTCTGGGGCCGGGGGGGTGGGGAGCAGGAATCTGGATTTTTTAACAAAAGCAGAGACAGGATTGGGGTGAGCTAAGAGGTGGGTCATGCAAGTGAAGACTCAGACCCTTTCTTTATTTAAAAGCTTGCTCTGTTGCTCATCATAGATATGTTTGCACTAATTTCTTTCTTTTTTTTTTTGGAAACTTATTTTATTTCAATTCAATTACTTAACATATAGTGTATCATTAGTTTCAGATGTAGAGTTCAGTGATTCGTCCATTGCATCTAACACCCAGTGCTTATTACATCATGTGCCCTCCTTGATGCTCAACACCCAGTTACCCCAATCCCCAGCCAACTCCGGTCCCGCAACCTTGTTCGTTTCCTAGAGTTGAGTCTCTTATGGTTTGTCTCCCTCCCTGATTTCATCTTGTTTCATTTTTCCCTTTCCTCCCCTATGATCCTCTGGTTTATGTCTTAAATTCCACATATGAGTGAGATCATATGATAATTGTCTTTCTCTGCTTGACTTATTTCGCTCAGCATAATACCCTCCAGTTCCATCCATGTTGTTGTAAATGGTAAGAATTCATCTTTTCTGATGGCTGAGTAATATTCCATTGTATATATGTACCACATCTTCTTTATCCATTCGTCTAGCCATGGGCATCTGGGCTCTTTCCATAGTTTGGCTATTGTGGATAATGTTGCTATAAACACTGGGGTACAGGTGCCCCTTCGGATCACAACATTTGTGCCCTTTGCACTAATCTGATGTTCTCTCTCTCGGTGACTGAGTATTTTGGCCCTCCTTAAATTTTGCACCCGAAATGAGTTCTTCATGCTCCTTACCCTCGTCCCACCCCTGAACAAAAGCCTCCGATGGTCCTGAGTCCAAGCACTGGGCACCACCTTCCAAGGTCTTGCCTGCATTTCTGGCCTCATACCCTTTCAGCTCCTTACACTGCCAATGGCCTCAGTCATCGGCACAGGCTCTGTACCCCTGCAGCATCCCACCCTGATGCCTGGCTCTTGACCTGGCCCTTGGACGTGCAGTCCTGCAAAGTCCTTGTTTCCTCTGGTATCCTCACTCCTCCTCCATGGCACCCCGGCCTCCCTCCTGTACACAGCACCAGGAGCCCTGCCACACACTCTCCCGTCTACATCACTGACCCCCCAACACCACCAGGGGAGAATAGTTTTTTTGCACTTCTGTGATCACTTTGCACACACGTCCAAGACAAGACTGTCTCACCATCCCAGGATTTCTCTGGGCCCGGGAGCCTCATAAGGAAAAGAAAACGTAGGGGGAAAAAAAAAAAAGAAGAAGAAAGAAAGAAAAAGAAAACATAACTGTAGATTCCCCCGCACTGAGAACATACGCTCGGTGGGAAGGAAGGAGGGAGGAAAGAAACTCAGTCAGGGCACAATGGGATGAGCACAGACTTTGGTCTCACAGCACAAACTCAAGCTTAAATACAGATCCACTACTGACTACCCTTGTGCTCCTGACAGAGACTCAGCATCTCTGGGCTCCATTTCTTTATCTTTAAAATGGGGCTGATAAAGCTACCCTTGCAAGGTTGTCATGAAAATCACCAAGTGCCTGAGACACAGTAACGGATGTTCCATAAACTTAGAAAATACAAGGGATCAGCTAGTAGATCCTTCCCTCTAAGCACCTTCCGGTGCTCTCTGCTCTGAGGGGTGTGCACTCGTGCCCTCTTGGGCTGGCTGTTGTGGTTCTTGTATCATGGCTGAGTTTGGTTTAATGGGTGATCTTATAGATCATTATATGATCAAGGTTTAGGTGAGAATTGGCCCCCAGATCAACTAGATGGTTTGCACAATCTAAATCCAGACATAGGAAAGAGTTACTGTGGGTCTTTGTTGAATTTCACTGATTCAACCCAAATTTCAGGATCATCATCTGGTGCCTGTGCTTGTGTGTGGTGGCACTCTGCTAAGGGGACTCCTAGACACTGTCACAGATAGAGATAGAGTCTCCTGAAGTCCCTTGAAGCCTTAAATGTCATGAAAAAGATCTTACTTTGGAGCAGATTTATCCTGACCCTCCCCATACTAGTAGAGTTCTCTAGAGAAACAGACATAGGGTGGAGAGAGAGGGAAAAAGAATGTGAGAAATTGGCTCATGTGATCATGAGTGATGACAAGTCCCAACTCTGTACGGCAAGCCTGAAGGCCGAAGACCCAGGAAAGAGTTGACGTGGCCATCTTGCGTCCAAAGGCCGTCTTGACACAGACTTCTCTCTTCTTTGGGGGATCTCATTCTCTTTGTTAATGCCTTCAACTGACTGGATGAGGCCCACCCACATTACAGAGGATAATCTGTTTTATTCAGTGTCCTGGTTTCAACACTAATCTGCTCTAAAAAACATCTCCCCGGTGACACCTACCTAGACTGGTGTTTGACCAAGCAACTGGGCGCCATAGCCTAGCCAAGTTGACACATCAAAGTACCCATTATACTACCCAAGTTTACAGCATGAAATGAAATCAGCCCGTCAGATAATCAACACGTAACCAAACAGGAAGCAATCATGGGAAAGCACTTTGTGGGGGTGGCGGGCAGGGTCCCACAGAGTAAAGGTACCACTGGGGTGAGGGCTGTGACCAGCCTGCTGCTGGAGAACAACTGGAAGTCACCAGGTGCTCATCCAAAAGATGCCTGATAGAGTCCTCCGCTCAGAGGCTAGCTCATTCACCAAACATTATTGGCTCTCCAAAGTACCAGGCACCTCGCTAGGCTCTGGGGTACCAATATGGATCTGACAACGGACCTCAGGACCTCATGGTCCAGGGTGGAGGCAGACACCCAAGGGACGCATGCTATGACAGCAGGGTATGCCAAAAAGGAAAGGCGGGTATGAGCATCTCCACTCGGGGAAGATAGGATGGCGTTTGTGGGGATAAAGAGCTAGCACCAAACACTGCTCATCACCGGGGGGATGAATAAGGAGAATGTGATGGTGCACAATGTGAAACGTTTTGCAGCATTTAGAAGCAAAGACCTAGAGGTATGCTCAGCTTTAGATTTTCTAAAAATGCAGTGTGGGGGCGCCTAGGTGGCTCAGTCCTTAGGCGTCTGCCTTCGGCTCAGGTCATGGTCCCAGGGTCCTGGGATCGAGCCCCGCACCGGGCTCCCTGCTCCACGGGAAGCCTGCTTCTCCCTCTCCCGCTCCCCCTGCTTGTGTTCCCTCTCTCGCTGTGTCTCTCTCTCTGTCAAATAAATAAATAAATCTTAAAAAATAAATAAATAAAATCTTTAAAAAAAAATGCAGCGTAGAATGGGGGAAAGAAGTAAGAAGCAAAACTGTGGATAGCACGGTGCCATTTATGTAACTTCAAAATACACTACACAGAGAAACCTCCTTCAGAGAGATGCATATGATTTCAAGGGTACAGAGCAGAGGCATTGGGACGGTCGCCTGGGAAGAGGCGGCTGGGAATGAGGACCGGCGAGTACATCAGTGAGAAGAGGAGCCTGGCAGGGACCAGTGAGGGATGTTGCATGAACTGAAGGCCATGAGCGACTCAAGCCTCTGCACTGAGCTCCAGAGAATCTACACATCGACCACTGTGGGCGAAAAATCACGATGAGAGAGATAACGGCAACCTGCTTGTAACGACTTGGTCCATGCCTGCCTTCCATTCCAGGCCAGAGGCTGGCAAACTACGGCCCATGAGTCAAATCCAACCACCATCTGTTTGTGTAAATAAGGTCTTACTGGCCCACAGCCACGCTCATTCATTTGCAGAGCGCCCATGGCCGCTTCCACGTTACAGTGGCAGCTTCCCGAGGTGCAACCGAGACTGGGCAGCCTGCAGGGATATTTACCAAGTGATCCTTTCAGAAAATGCTTGCCAGCCCTGTTCCAGACTAAAAGCTCATGGCCAGGACCAGGGATAAAGAGAAAAGGGAGGACTCCACAAATGGGGATAAAACCCCAGACAAGCACCCGAGCGTCCGAAGACCTTCTATCGGACCCAGACAGCGAGGGAGGGCCGCTCGGTTCTTCATAAGCACCAGGCCTTTGTACCTGCTGCTCCTCTATGTGCAACACTCTCCATCCTTGCTTCTCCTGCCTGTGCTTTCTCCCACCTCCCCCGGAGGCCTCTCTGGTCCCCTGCCCCTAGGTCGCGAAGCCCTGCTCTGCGCCTGTCTTATCATGCCGCACTTTCTGATACCACACAACACTCTGGTAATTATTTGTTCATTGTTGAACTTCCTTTCTTCACCTGGGCATGGGCCACATCCTGCTCAATTCTGGATTCCCAGCAACGACAGGAATGGGTAGTTCCCCTACGATCAGAAAATGCTCCAGGAAAATACCAAAAGGCCGGGAGTGCCGAGAGAACTGGATGCTTTCACCCAAGGGCAGGTGCTTAGGCCTGACTTCCCCATACAAAGAAGACTGTCTGCTCCAAGAATTACGGAGCCGGAGCTAGAAGGAGCCAGATCCAGGCCAACCCAACTCGCTTCTGGAGGCTGCGCTGCCGCATTCCCATCTTTGCTCCTCAGTGAACCAAGATGGCGCACAGAGCATAGAAAGCAATAGTATTGTCTGAAAGACTGGTAACCTGAAATCAGGAAGAGGGTCCCCAAATTTGGAGCACAGATCACCCCCGCCTCCATCTATCCCCCACCTCCAGGCACTGTTCCAAAGGCTTTACATAAATTCATCCATGGAATCCTCATGACAACCCCTGTTACAGATGAGACATCTGTGGCACGAGGAGCTCTCGCCTCTCACCCGCGGTTGTGTGTCTCTCCAGCACCAGAGCCAAATTTACTCCCTGGGAGCCTGGTGACAGAACTCAGGCCCTGACCATTACTCTACACCACCTCTCACCTAATATTGCTGGTGGACTTCTCATACTTGACATTCAGGTTCTTATGTGCTCCCCGGAGCACCCTGTGGAGGGGCAGGCAAGGAGGGGATTCTTATGCCCAGCTAGCAGGTGAGAAGTCAAGGAAGCCAGGCGCTCTGAGCAACATTCTAGACTCTTCTGCTATCTCTATTACCAAACCCCAACACAGCGCACCCTTGGCAAGAGGTAAGTCATTCCACAGGGGAAATGTTCACCGTGCCCTAGGCCAGGCCAGGTCCCACGCTGGGCGCCCAGGAGACCAGAGAAGGGGCAAGACTGGACCAGCCCTAGAGAAGGTGCTGGGGCTGTGGATGGTAGGACATGGAGACACATATCCGTAACCAGGGGAATGTCAATCCCTAGGGTCAACCCCTAGGTGTGATCGTTTCCTTCTAGGGTTACCAGGGGGTCTTCCTGGAGGAGAGTACAGCTGCCAAGTTCCTGAACTGAGTCCTTGTTCCCACATTTCCTAGCCAGAAACCAATAAAGGGTGCCTTGGGCTTCCTCTGCCTATAGCAGGAGGCTTCATGCCAGTCTCCCGGACTCGGATTCAGCCTTGGCTCCCTCCCCCAGCTCGCAGCCCGGAATGTCTCCACAGAATGTCCCCTACACAGCAGCTCGGTCCCTTCCCAGCCCCATGACCTCCCTGGATGAGGCACACAGAATTTGACCCTCGGGGTCACTCAGGAACCCCTCTGGAATTCACAGGCTCTTCCCTCCTGGCCTCTTCTAGTGCCCCTCCCTGCTCAGCCCTGGGAGCGGGCCCAGCTTTGGAGGGAGCAGAAAAGACAGAACCGAAAGCAAGGACATGGCCCCAAAGTCTGCCAGGCTTCCTTCCTCTCCCGGAAGTTGACGACCCGTGCTTGGCTGTCTTCGACACCCTGTCCTCCAGTTCTTGAGGCTGTTTTCCCAAAGGAACCCTTGGGGACTGTGTCTGTGGGGATTTGACAGCTGCAAGGGGACCTTCACTTGAGCAATCGTGACTTCCCGACGCCAGAGATGGCTGTGTGCCGTGCGCGGGGAATAGAGAGATACACAGATGAAGAGTGGAAGGGAGTTCTTTGACACAGAAAGCGAACCCAGGCCTGCGCAGGAAAATGAGAAAAGAGAGAGGAAGGGAACTCTCCCTCCCAAATGTCCCAGGATCCCAAGGATCCACCCACAGCAGCGACACGGTTCTCGAATTGTGTCTCCACCAAGCTCCGGGAGAGACCTTCGGAGGATGCCCCCGGAGAAGACTGCTGCCAAGAGCCACCTCACAACGCTGGTGTCGGCCCACCGGCTTCTCCTCCCTTCTGCCCAGTACATGAACTGCACAGCCTCCCCCCGCCCCTCTGCCTGGGTCCTCTTCTTCATTCTCACGCCCCCAGGAGGGTTTAAGACTCGGCTGCAAGTGACACCCCTCTCCTGGCTGTTGTCCCGGACTCTTCCACTCTGTTGCCCCCAGACCCTTCCACAATGGCCTGTCTCTGCCTCCCGACTCCTGTCTCAAACCTTGGACCCTCTGACCCCTGACCTCTTCATGCCAACTCCCACCACCTGCCCCGGCTTCTTTTGTACCCACTTATCTGATTGGCTGACCTCTGCCCATCCTCTAGGCCTCTTGACTCGGTAAGTCCTCAGCAATGAGGGAGCCCACTCGAGCCTGAAGCATGGGCCTACGGGCAGCCTATTCTGCCTCTGACCAGGGAAGGCCTCAGCCAGCCCGGCCTTGAGCTTTGCAGTGATCAGGTGGCCTACAGGCCAAATTGCTACCGACACACAACAGCCAAGGCGGCCTCACCATCTGCTCAGCTGTGACCCGGACCCAAGAGGCTCCTCCGGAGCCTGTCCAGGCTCGTGTTCTGGGGCCTGACAATACAACGAGAGTCACCTGTCTTATAGGTTATAGTACCAGCATCATCGAGAAATGAAAACAGAATCTGTCCCTTCCACCAGTTGGAGGATCTTCCTGTTTCCAAATATGATAAGGAAAGGAGCCCAAGGGGAACCAGTCGAGGGGGATCTCTGGGGTGTAGACGGGAGATGCAACACTGAGCAAAGAGGGTGGACCACCCTCTTCCCAGCAGGCCTGGAGCAGCGTGGTTAAGGGAGACCCTGTCCCCTGCTCTGCATTCCCATAGGACTCTGGTCAAACCTCAGTCACACCTATCCACAGTTAATGGCTCATTAACTTGGTGCAAGGTGGCCTAGTCTGCTAGAATTGTAGATTTTTAAAGGCAGGGAAGGTATCTTCACTCATCCTTGTATTCATTCAGCTATTCACCCTCATATTCATGTTGTCACCTCATTTGCTGAGCACCTACTTTTGTGCCCAGGCCCTGCCCCAGGCCCCGGGGATACAAAGATAAGTCCAGTGACAGGTGAACAGATCATTAAGCCTTAATGTGACAAGCGCGCGGTAATAGAAGGATGCAGAGGGCAGTGGGAGTTCAGAGGAAGAAGCATCTTTCCCTGCTTCAGAAGATCTAGGAACGTATCACAGAGGAGAAGTCCTTTTCACTGGGTTTTGAAGGATGAATAGGAGTTCTTTTGGCCAGTTCTTTTGGCTCTGTAGTCATGGACACATACCATCTTCATGGATGAAGGCTCAGCACTTCTCACCCAGAAAATGCTCAGAAACCGGGGCATCGTAACCAGCGCAGACTCAGGGCTAGGACAGGGGAAAGAGGGCATCGTCCTCACTCCTCTGCCTCAAACCTGGAGATACACTGGAATCCCTCAGGGTGTCTTAGAAAATACTGATGTTCCATCCTCCCCTAGAGATCCTGACATCATTGGCCTGAGCTGCTGCCTGGTCATCGGAACTTTTAACAGTTCCCCAGGTGATTTCAATGCACCGTCGTGTTTGAAAACCCCTGCTTGAGACCAACGCTTCTGAAGCCTAGCGTGTAAATGCATTCAGGACACCTTCTTACAATGCAGCTTCAGGTGTGACGGGTCTGGGGCGGGGCCTGAGAGCCTACAGGTCTCACAAGCTCCCGGGAATGCAGATGCTGCTGGTGCTGGGACCACACTTTGGGCAGCGAGTCTCTGATGCTGACTCCCCGAAGGAATTCACCAGATGTCAGGATCTTGCCTGCACGCAGGGCCCATGATTCTGCCCTCCCAGCGCTAACCTTTAGTTCTGGATCGGGAGGGGGCTGTTTGTTGGTGTTTTGAGAGCTGGCATACCTATCCCAGCCAGCTGCCCGCCCGGCTGCACTCAAGGCCAAGGCCCAGCCAAGGGGGCCCGAGCGAGCCAGCTGACATCCCAGTGCAGAGGGGGGTGGCGCGTTGGCAGGGGCTGCCTGCTGGGTAAACATTGTTCTGGGTTTTTTCTTTTTTTCTCTTCAAACAAGCCCTTCCCAGCGCCCGGCCACAGAACCCTAAACAATGCCTCTCTGTGCTGTTGACACAAAGGCACAAATGGTGTCATTCCAGCCCAGAGATAAAACTCTGATCCTCCCATAATGGGGGGCATTTCCTCTTGGGAAGAACACCAGCAAATCAGGAAATTCAACAAGCCCAGTCTAAACCCTGCCCTCCGGCTAGGCTCAGGTTTTTTGTTGTTTTGGGTGGATTTCTTTCTCCCCAAAGCTCTGCTCGGTTCCTGTGCCTCCGTCAGCAGATATGTCAGCCCCAGACAATGGCCTCTTTCTGCAGACAATGGTCAGCGTGAGGAATGTCGCAGGAGGGCAGGGCCTGAGGAGGGACAATCAGCTTTCAGAATCCAGTGGCCGAGTGGGTGCTGCAGGGAGGGTCCTGCTGTCACCCGGGCAGCCTCCTCAAAGGCACCATTTATAGGACCCGCAGCCCCGGAAAAATGGATGCTCGGGGGGCGCAGAGCTGGAGGGCCAAGAGCTTGCCGGCCACTGCCACAGGCCGAGCCCCGTCCCCCGCTTTCTCGGCCTCCCTGGGCGCCTGCAGCCATGGCCCCTGCCATGCAGACTTTGTTTAATGAAAAAACAGTCACCCCCAAATTAGACCGAGGCCTGCTGTTCCCCATGCCACCCCTCTTGCAGCCCCCGGCCTGGGCCTCCACTGGCCAGCGCTCCAGAAAAGAAAGGGCTTATTCATCCCCTAAGGTGGAAACTCGCTTTCTCCAGGGGGAAATTGTGTAACCGTTTTGTAGTGGAATTGACTACAGTCCTCAAGGTCTTTTGGAAAAAGAAAAAACAGATAAGGGGGCGGAGGTTGGAGCCAGTGCCGGCAGTCTTCTTGTTAGATTTGCTCACCGCAGAACAATTTTTCTGACAGAGGCCACAGGCCCAAACATCGTATCAGCTAGTCCCTGGATTTCAAGGATCCTCACCGCCACTGGAAAATTAAAAAGAAACTCCTTGGCAGATAGCCATGCATGCATGCCTTCCTTCACTCCTCTAGCACAATGCCTAGCACACAGTAGGTGCTCAGTAAACATCCGTTGAGTGAATGAAACATTTTGTAGTATCGGATTCTCTCTCTCCCTGCTTAGAAAAACCTTCAGTAGCTCCCCACTGCCTATAGTATAGATTTCATTTTTCTTGACATGGGCTCCGACTTGTCACCTGGCCCCTCAAATACCTCTCCAACCTCACAATCACCCCGTTTTCCCTCGTTTGTCCGCAACACACGCACAAACATACACACACATGCTGCCCATTGCTTGTTGTTATACGAGACCCTAGGCCTTTGCCCCAGCTGTCCCTTAGCCCCAAGGCCCTTCCCAAGCTTCTCTGGAGATCTGGTGAGCTCCTCCCCACAGTGTTTGCCCCACCTCTTAAAAGCCCTCCGGGTGCTTCTGACTCCACGGCCTTGCTCTCTCGTGCACGTGGCCCTATCGTGGCATGTGCCACAGGGTCATATTTATCTATTCTGATCATACGTGGACTCCTTGAGAGCAGGCACTGCATCTGATTTAGCCCCATATGCCCAGTGGGGGCCCAAGGCCTGGTCCATCATGGATTCTCAGTAAGCAGGGCACCATCCAGCCCTGGCGTGCCCAGGACACTCCTCACTTGAGGACTGAAAGTCCGCTTCCCGGAAAACAACACGTCCTAAGCAAACCGGACGGTTGGTCTTTCTATTGTGAGTTCTATAAGAACTCACTTTCTATAAGTGAGTTCTGAATGAGTAAATATCCAGTCTCCATTCATTCATTCATTCATTCAACACATGTATTGTAAAAATCTGTGAGCTGGGTCCCCCACTCATCCAATTGCAAGGCGTATCTAAACAACCCAATATCTCTTTGAAACAATCCCACTACCCAGCGTTGCAAAAGGATGAGTCTTTGATGCTGAATGAGCATTAAGTCCCTTAGGCATCTTTCCGTGGCCCTTCCCGTGGCCCTTGTTTATCTTCCCAGCTACCTCTTGGGGCAACCAGCCACATTGTTGGCAACACATCTGTCGACATCTGCCTTATCTCCCTGGATTTACCCGGGGTCTCCCTGAGTCTGCTGCCCTCCAAAAGGAGGAGCTCTCTGGACTCGAAGACTCGCAGATGAATTCCTATCTAAGGTTTTATAAGTCACAAAGGGCAGGCTGGAGCTCGGTTCCCAAAGCAGCCCCCAGCCCCAGGCCCTCAGAACAGGAGCGGTTGCAGCCAGGACCCATTTGTCTGCTCAGCCTCCCTCAGACCCTCGGGCAGCTTGGACCCATCTGCTTCCCAGTTCTAGGTCAAATCAAGCTGAGAAAGGATCAGGCTTCATTTGACCCGAGATGGCTACGGCATCTGGCGGCTGCCTCCACCCCCTCCTCCCCATCCTGGCCAAATGAGCCTTAATCCCCCTCCCCCCTTGGTGGGCTTTCAGGGGCGCCATCTCCCCTGGATGATGCTTGCAGAGCTTCTGGGAAGACGGACACATCTTGTTTGAATCCCAGCTCAGCCACCTAGCTGGGAGATCAGGTAAGTTACCTAACCTCTCTTGTGCCGCCTCATTTAAACAGGGAAATTCTTAATGTCCACTTTGCAACATCATTATGAAGATGATAGGAAATTGACAAGGCATCCAGTTCCCGCGTCTAGCACACAGGAGATGCTTCAAAGGCTACTTCTCTCACCTTCAGCGCTGAGGGAAGAAACCACCATTTGGAGTGAATCCATTCAACACCTTGGGGCCAAGCCCATACTTTTGGGAATTTTACTCCACTGAGTAAAGAAGAGACAGGGTCACTGGGCCGGGGCACCACGTTCTGCCCCTTCTAAGGTGTCCTGTCCACATAGGAGGAGGGCCCAAGATGCAGAAGCTGCCCCCAACCGAGGTGGATAGGAGCTGTAACTTCAAATTGGAACATTCCAAAAACACCTTTGGTTAACGAAAGGCAAGACAAATAAATATCAACAGACAGATTTCTTTTTCATCCTCACCCTAAAAATTTACAATGGAGATGTTAAAATTTGCCAAAAATTAATTTTAAAGCATAGCATGTAGACAAACACGAGGCATCTTAATGCTGATGTTTGGAAGTCCGACTTCAAAGAAGCAATAGTCTAAAATTCCTCTCGTTCCCCATGGAAAATAATTATTTCCTTTCATCCAAACTCCCCGGCTCTCCAGAAGACAAAGGCGACGAGTCGTGTGCATGACCACCCACCTTTTAAAATGCATGTATTTAACCAACCTGCTCCGTTCACATTGTGCACACTGCCGTAACCTGACATTTCAGACATTCCCTATAGCTCACGTCTCAGTTTCTTCCCCTCCATATAATCTTAATGCCCCTATTTATTTCTGGCTTGTTTCCATGAACACTGTGACTTTTTATTAAATCAAAATTAATAGCTTTGCACCCTAAGAAATCAGGAATCAGCTACAAAACTATGATATTTTTGAAAGTCCTTCTAAGGTTTTGGTTTTTTGGTTTTGTTTCATTTTTTTCTCAGTGGTAGCCCTGGGTGAATTACTTGAGGGAAATCTTTGTTAGGACATCATAAGGCTGTCTGAGCCCACACATGTTTAAGAATGCATCGTGTGTATGAGTGCACACAGGCACAAGAAGGGTGAATATCAACAGTCAAGAATCGTGCTGTGGATGTAGCACAGGGGAACCCTACATCAACAGCAGGTGCCTTCTATCATAGTCTATGTTGTTGCAAGTCAGGCTGGAGAAAAACTGGAAATTAATTGGAATAGCCATAAAGACAATATCTGAAACATTATTGTACATGCTGCACTCATTTTCTCCCAGTTAGCCTTTTGCAATACTTGCTTTTGTTCCTCACTAATTTCTGGGTAATTGTCCACTTTGGAACTCTTACAAAGTGGGTAGGTATTTGAGAACCATGATGACCTATGACCTTTGACCCAAGGTGATCTTTACTGGGGGAGATCCATGAAAGATTGATTTGAGCAGAGCTGAGTTAGACAAACAAGCCATTCACATAACTTTAAATCCGGAGGCAAATCAGGTAAAAATGTTAGCAACCTTAGTGGCCTGGAATTTCCTGCCCCCATAGCCAGGAATTAGGACAGTATTTCTCCTAGCCTCTGCGAGTATTGATGAAGAAGTTTCTGGATCTTCCCCTTCAAATGGACCCCTAGAACCATCCAATGGAGCATACTAGGTCCCATCAACAGGTAAGCTGGCTTCTTGACAAATAGTTTAAAAAAGGAACTGAAAAGTGTGTCTTTTACATAATTTAGAGCAATAATTCTAAATATTTCAATCACAGACATATTGAATCACAAGGATATTCAATCATTCTTCCAAAGAGCCCACACTTTAGGAAGACTCCCTCTTAAACAAACTGCACTATTTTAATTAGCGTTCCCAGCCTTTAGTCATCAAAACACAGGAAACTGAATATCAGAGGTTCTGACAGGGCTGGGGTCCCAGGGGCTGCCACGCAGACAAGGCAGGATCACAACCTGAGAGAAACTGTCTGGGGCTGCGCTCTCAGCGAGGGGTCTTGCGTCAGGGTGGGATGGCGGCTACACTGGGGCAAGCTTTCAAGGCTGTACTAACTGCCACTCCAGAAACTTCAGTCCGTGTAGAATGGCCCAGCCTGGGAGCTACCAACCCTGATGCCTCATTCCCACCATCTCTGAGCCCACTGACCAAGCCAAGGGAGCAAAGTAAGTAGGGAGGGTTTAGGGAGCCACCCGTGGGCTTCATGTTCATTTTCCCTGAGGTGTATTTATCGTAAAATGTAGGGGGAAAACAACTTGATAACATTAACGAAAACTTTTTTAAAGATTTATTTATATATTTGAGAGAGAGAGCATGCGCACGAGCAAGAGGGACAGAGGGAGAGAGAACCTCAAGCAAACTCCACACTGAGCGAGGAGCCTTACATGGGGCTCAATCTCAGGAGCCCGAGATCATGACCTGAGCTGAAATCAAGAGTCGGACACTTAACCGACTGCACCACCCAGGTGCCCCAACATTAACGAGAATTTTAAAACAGAAAAGCATCGGTAGTAATCCTATGACCGCTGTGTTTATTTTCTTCTACATTATCTCCAGTCTTTATTCACAGGCACACACTCATTATTTGTGGATTCCTTATTGGCAAACTTGCTTACTCGCTAAAATGTATCTGTAACCCCAAAACCAGCACTCAAAGCACTTTCATGGTCATTCACAGACATGCACAAAGTGAAAAATTCTGGGAACTCCAGGTTCCCAGCCAAGGCAGAGCACAGAGATGCCTTCATGTTTCAGCTCCATACTATAAGCAAGTGTCCCCTTCCCAGTCCATTTAGCGCAATGTTTTCTGTATTTTTATGCTTTCTGTTGGTGATTTCACTGTTTAAAACAGCCACCCGCCATAGCGTTGTCAAGTGTCCCCAAGAGCAAGAAAGCTGTGATGTGCCTTATAGGAAAAGTACGTGTTAGAAAAGCTTCGTTTTTCTAACGACCCATAGCACTGTCAGGGGCCACGAGTTCCATGTTAATGAATCAACAATAGCTAACAAAACTCACATAAAATAAGATTAAGAATTGATCAGTTGACCAAGATGCTATAACCAGTGGCTCGCAGGAACCTAGCCATGTATTTCTCCTAGGAGCAATGGTTTGTGTTCACTCAGCCAGTGTTTGAGGTGACTTTGTAGATCATTACCATGAATACTGAGAATTCACTGTCCTTGAAATTCATTCCCTGCTTGCTTCAGTTACTATTATATAAATAATATTTGTCAATGTTATCATATAATAATGCTCCTTTGTGTGAGTAAAACATCTACTTAAGCATTCCCTTATTGCTAGGGCCTTTGTGTTGTTCCCAATATTTCAGCCTTATGGACAAAGCCTCAGAGAATGATATGGTATGTGCACCCCATAAAGGCAGACATCTTACCCTTGTCTGAATCCCCAGAACAAATCTCAGGGCTTGACATATGGTTTATCTCAGATAAATGTTTGTTGAGTGAATGAATAGCTTAAGGTTGGACCATAACGGGCAGGGACCATCAATTCAACGTGGAAGACTCTTAGTGGGTATTCCATATATGCCTGTTGTTTGACATATTAACACCTGCTGATCACCTTCTGTTTGTTACGTAGCTCACACCAGGCCTGGATTCTTACTTTCGTTATATTGTTTAATCCACAGTACCTTTGGAGGTTAAGTTTTAGCAGCCTCATTTTACTAGTAAGGAAACTGGGACTTAAAAAGATCATATGTTCAAAGTCACACAGTTAACCAGAGCCACCACCATGCTTCTAGCCCAGGTCTTGAGGACTCCCAATCCCTGCTCTTTCTGCTGCACCAGGCTGAAGCCCTCAGTGTGTGCTGAGCCAGGCGGGCCCAGCCCTAGAGCCACCAGATCAGGGTGAGCGGATCAGTCGGCCTCCTACAGAGCCCACGGGACACCCAATCCCTGGGGCTCTGCTTTCTCCCCGCTTCTCATAATCCTCCCACCTGAATTCCTCCTTTCTCCCATAATCACACAAGCCTGACATGGTGTCTGTCTCCATTCTTCACTCCCAGGCCCTGCCCTTAGAGCGGTAATTAGTGGGCACTCAGCCTTCAATACCTGGTCGCAGGTAAACTGAAACCCACACCTGGCTCGCCTGGGCTATGGGAATGGATGTGATGAGGCCAGCAAGGCAGAGGCTATTGGATTCCAGGAACTTTACAAAGTTGGGGTTTTGATCTCCTCTTTTGATTTGAATGGGTCAGAGTTGCTGGTGGGATGGGGGCACCTTGGGGTCCTTTTTTTGAAGTTTATAAAAGATGAGGTAGAGATGGAAATAAAGTTTGCTCCATTTGATCTGCATTTCAAAAACAGAGGGATCACCTTGACTGGTAACTCCTCAGCCAGGGAAGGATGACGGGTATTTGGCTTTAACCCTAAGGTTGGTATGGTTAATAGAATAGCCCAGATATGGTGATGACTCCCAAAGCAGGGGTCAGAGGCCTCCTGTAAATTCAGAGGCTTACCACTTGGTCTGTCAGTAAGCTTTCTTATTTGCTGTTTTACAAAACAGTTACACAGCCGTTATATTCTCTGTTTCATGAAGCCATCAGGAAGGAATAGAGTAGATGGTGCTCCCTCCTCTGAGAATGTCCTTTGCCTCTTAGTTGTCTGGGGCACTCCCACTCATGGGTCTTGCAAGACGCAGGGCAAATACTTTTCCTTCTCTGAAGACTTCTTTGGTAGAACTCCCCCAAAGTAGTCACAGCCTACCCCATGTCATATACGGCCCCATGTAGACTCATTGTACACGACACACTGTCTTGAAAACATGGGCTTATTATGTCTGTCTCTCCCGGGGATAGAGGCCATATCTCATCCATTGCCGGGTCCCCAGAGCCCATGCTGTGACTGCCACATGGAAGGTGTTCTGCACGCACTGATGAATGAGTGGGAGTAGGCAGAGATCAGCATCTTTTTAAGAAGTTGCAATATCTTTTTGCAAATTTATTTAAGTACCCTAAAAATTCACAGTATTTTCTGGAAGCATGGAGCCTTTGAAAGAGACACTAGCCCTGGTTTCTCTGACCATGGAGGAATGCTTTCAGTATCCCAGAAAAAAATCGTTGCTCCATATCTCCCCTGGACACCCCAAGTGATGATAAGCAGGGGGAATTGTTCATTAATCCTGTCTTTCTGCAGGCACGCTGCCTTCTTCATCACCAAGTGCCCTAAGATTCTGGAAGATGGAATAACAAACACAATTACAACAATCGTGGTTTGTCGACAGCAATGTTTGTCACAGCAGCTATAACATTCACTGAGTACTGATGCACCACATACTTACTGTTCCTGGTGCTCACTTCAGTTAACTTCATTCTATTCTCCATCAACCCTACGGGATAGTATGATTGTGTCCTTCACGTTATAGACAGGAAATCTGAGGCCCAGAGAGGTAAAAATAAAATTGCCCGAGGCCATACAGTAAATTAGGATCAGAACCCAGGCAACCTGGCTCTCGAACCGATACCCTATCTACCAAGCTCTGTGTAGAAACGAGTGCACTGGGTACTGGATGCTATGTTAGCCCTTTTCCATAAACTAGCTCACTCATCACTGGGGACAACCCTGTGACACAGACAAGCGAATGTCCCCACTTGACAGGTGAAGCGAGATGCCAGCCCCTCCATACCCTGTGTCACAGGTACCACAGGCTGGCTAGGACCACACCTCGTATACCTCAGAAAACACCTCTTCTTTGCTCCACAGAAATGCATTTTCTATAAATTCATTTTGGACCTCTCCATATATACCTACCATGTCCACTTCTGCTCTGGGCCTCAGCTTTCTCACCTATAAAATCTGGAGACTAGACAGAGCTCTAAGGCCTTGTCCTACCCTGGCATAGCATCCGGCCCCGCTAAGGTCTATGGGAGAAGAGAAAGGCAGAGGGCGGGGGAAGGAGGGGAACGTGGAGTTGGCAGTTATGGGAAGGTGATGTGGCATCAGAACCCCCACGTTTTAGAAATGGGCAGAGGAGAAGAACCTACAAAGAGCAGTAAAAGCAAAAAAAAACAGGAGAGGGCTCTCAGAATCTCCTGGTGATCCCCCCAAGATTCTGTTCTCTACCCCCATTCAATACAGAATACCCCCTTCCCAGACCTTCTAATAGAAGCTAGGCTAGCCCAATTTCCAGGCAGCTGGGGGAAGCTGGTGGCAGACAGACGTATGTTAACGCTCCACAAGTGAGCAATTCCAATACCGTCCTCCCAGCCTCCCCGCTACACCCCCCGCCCCACCGTCCTCCTTTGGCTAGCTGCGCTGGGAGGAGAGAAGTCCTCCAAGGAACACCGGTGGCGGAGTGGGCGTGCCCCTCTGACATACACCCTGAGGTTAGCTGAGGCTTGACACCCCACCTGGAGAGCAGGTGTTGCCCAGCTGCTGCCTGACAAACCGCCTCCCCCGCACGAGGGCCAGCACCCCAGTCTTCCGCAGCCCCAGACCACGCCGGGAACCCTGCTTTTTGCGTGTCGCTCATGGTCTGGGACTCCACAGTTCAATTCAGCCCAGCGGGTCATTGGAACCACACTGTCTGGGCACGCAAGGCGTGGTGGGCTTGTGGGGTGCTAGGACTGGGAGGCTTAGAGCCCCTATCCTGTGATCATTAGGGGTGCACTGTGCAGCCTCTCTGAAAAGAGAGGTTTCATGAAGAGATAGTGATCTGAATGACAAATCACCCAACCTGAAAGGAGAAGTTTCCAGGTCCAGCCCCATCACTTCACCTCTCAGGGCTTCCATCTGCTCATCTATAAAACAAGGGGAAGAAGAGCCTTTTCAATGAAATGACCACAAATCATAATGTGAAGAGCGTTTGCCACCATTGGAGGGAGTCTTCTCTGAGAGCTCATTTCCCTCCACGAGGACCCCTCGTGGCCCGGAAGTGTGTACCCTTGGCCTTCCCGCATCGAAGGACAGATGCCTTGCCTGACACACACGGAGTGCTTGTATATTTGTGAGAGGGTGGGGTAAGGGGACGACTTGGTCCCAGTTGGAAAACTAGTTGGTGTCGCTGTGGCCACACGGCTCTAACACCCACCCAGATACAGCTTGCCGAGAAGTCTTTAGGATTTCGCAGGGGCAAAGGGACAAGGGTTAATGTCCAATTAATGAGGCTGAGACCTGCATTTCCCATTTGTAAAAGCAGATGTTGAGCGCTCCAACTGAGAGAGAGGAGATGCCAACCAGAACTTTTTCAGTTAAAACAGCTCCCAGTGGGAACAGGCTGCTGGGGCTGGTGGAGGGTATTATCAGGGCCCAGGTGAGCTCACGTGGGTGATGCTGCTCAGCCAGGGCAGGAAGGGAAGGGGCCGGGGGCCGGGGCTGCTCTCAGAGTTCAATTGTCTGTCGCCCTGCTCCCTCACACATGTGGCAGGCAGAGATAAATCAACGGCAATCAACAGTAAGACTTCAACTTTCTAATGAACTTGGTGGAGTGCACCTTCTATTTTTAACTGGCCCAATTTCTCAGTCACATCACATGACTCCTATTGTCTTGGCTGAGAATTATGAGAAATGGGGTGCGGGGGGAGAGAAATTGGGCCATATTTTTTAGTTCAGCAAGGTGATAAACTCTCTAGTTGCATGGGTATTTTCTCTCTCATTTGCAATTTGTTAAGTGACTTTAGAGAAAAATAATGACTTCTTACTACTTCGGTACTCTATTTAAAGAAACTTACTACTTCAGTGCTCTATTTAAAGAAACTTAAAGAGCTATCAAATGACCTTATTGGGGTCATATATAAAGTTCTCAGCTAAACAGGAAGTTGCTTTAGAGACTATGCCAATGTTCTAGGTTCATTTAACTTCAGGGGTCTCAGAAACTATTTTGTTTTAGAGATGCGGTGGGCCTATCTTAAGTTTTTAAGATTCACGTAATATTTCACCTCGTATTGGGCAGCACTATAGGGTAGTGGAAAGAAGACTGCCTTAAGCTTGGAATGAAACTATACTCTGCCTTTCTTGAGCAGCATGGCCTGGCATGGGCAACACTCACCACATAGATGTGTCCCCCACATACTATGTCCTTCCCTCAGTCTCCATATATGACATTCTCCAGGGCAACTGTCAATGTCTTAAAGACAGTAGGTAACTCATAGCTCACCATCCCTGAGGATGGGGGGAAGAGATCCTTGTTTCTCATGTGTTACATATAAAAGAAAGCCAAAGTGGTTCCTTAATTCATCAGTTTCAACAAATCAGCTTAACTACACAGACTCCGAATTAGCCAAGTTCAGAGTATCCAAAAAATCTGAAATCCAAATGCCCTTGTTAGGAAGTTAAGAATCTGCACCTTTGGCATATGGCTTGGTGCCTGATTCTGAGTCTACTATGTTTAAGCCCATGATTCCCAGACCGTGTGTGGAGGTACCCTGAGGCTTACAGCCAACTCATGGAAGCACAGAAGAGAATTTTGTAGTTTGGAGCAATGCCTGACAACCGTTAAACATCGCGTAAACCACGAGCTCACAGTTGTTCCTTCATGCAGCATTAGATTGTGCTATATTCCTCTCCATGACATCATATCCTTCCTTGCAAAGCGGAGTTTGGGGGTTCAGCGACACCAAGCATATAAAGTATGAAAATCAGTGTGAAACAGGAAACGAGGGTGGTGGTGTCCAATCAGATGCCAGAGAAGCTGTGTAGCACCCAAGAGGCTCACAAGGCTCACCACATCCTGTTACTGTAGTTATTTAAGAATGAAATAGGGGAGCCTGGGTGGCTCAGTCGGTTAAGCATCTGACTTCGGCTCTGTCATGATCTCAGGGTCTTGGGATTGGGGCCCGCGTTGGGCTCCACATTCAGTGGGAAGTCTGCTTGAGGATTCTCTTCCTCTCCCTCTGCCCCTCCCCCTGTGCTCACTCACACGCTCTCTCTCAAATGAATAAATAAAATCTTTAGAAGAAAAAGAATGAAATAAAAATATTTCTTTTTCTTCCAATGTATGAGTATGATTTTGGCTACTATTCAATGGCTACTAATTTGTTAGGAGATAAATACGTATTACGTTATCGGATGTAACTACTTAATCAACAGAACGGTCAGGTATTTCTTTTGGCCTGGGGGCACCACGAGCCAACATAGTTTGGGAGACCTACAACATAGCCTGCAACCCTAGAGATGGCCTTTCCAGCTTCTTACTTATAAAACAATATTAACATACAATGGAAACAATTATAAATAGTGTGGCAGGTTGTCTTTTCCCCCAAAGAGCCCACAGCAATATTTCCAATCTTCTTCTGATTTTTGAGAACCTTGCCTCTCTTTTCATTAAAAGGTTGAGTTTAACTTCCCTTCGCTGCTGAACATGAGTCAGGTTTAACGACTTCCTTCTAACAAATGCTGCGGATACAATGTACAGAATCGATGCAGTGTGACTCTTAACGCCCGGTCAAAAAGGTGCTGTGGCTTCAGCCCACCTCTCTCCTCAGATGCTCACCCTGGGAACCCAACCACCATGCTGTGAGGGAGCCCAAGCAGCCCACGTGGCGAGTCCACATGAAGAAGCCCACGTGGAAACTGAGACCCCCATGGAACAGCAATCATCAACTGCCCCCCTACTTATTCAAGTCTTGATCAAATAAACCTTCAGATGATTCCAGCCCCAACCTTTGAGTCTGTCAGCTGAGGCCCCGGACATCATAGAGCAAATATAAGCCGTCCTTTCTGTGCCCTATTAGAATTCCTGACCCAGAGATCAGTGAGCATAAGGCATGGTTGTTTTCAGCCTCTGAAATTTGGGGTACTTTGTTTTGCAGCATGAGATAACCTAAGCAAGGATGACAGATACTTGTGAGATGCCTCTCCAGCCCAATAACACTGGCTTTCCCAGCTCTTCTCTAGAGCTCCCTCCACATGCATTCACCCCAGCCAGATAGCTGTAGGGAGGATGCCCCCACACCTCTGGCCCCAGAGGATTGGATGAGGAGTAACAACCTGACCAAACTGTGCCAATCCAAGTCCTGTCTCAGGAATGTGGGACTGAGAGGGAGATGAATGCCCCTGCCGTGACTGGGTCCCCTGACATGTAACTTCAGGAGCTTCGGGGCAGCCATCTTGCACGCCATATTGACTGGCAAACAGAGAAAAAGAAAGAGACACACAGGGAAAAGCAGAGGTGAAGGCAAGAGAGAGTATGCTGCCCAGGTCTTGGAAGGACTTGTCGTTCCAGACTCCAGTCCTTCCTGAGGCTCCAGGGAGCAACCTCCAAGGCATTTCTTTAAGATAAATTCCCCGTTTTGCTTACATTTGCTCAGATCAGTTTCTGCAGCCTCAGGGTATTTTTCACGTCTACCCAGCACTTTACAGCCCGCTGAGCCTCTTTATATGCATGATCTCATACAACCCTGCCCAGGACTCTGTAAGATGTATGTTATTACCCCATCATCAAGAAGAAGAAACAGAGGTCCAGAAAAAATGAAGCAAGCAAGGCTCACAGGCAGAAGCAGACGGTAAACCAGAACCAGAACCTGTCCTCTGCCTCCAAACGCCAAGCTCTGTTTGGGAGACATTTCTTCCTCCTGCTCTGTAGAGGTGGGGAGGTGACATCCGGTTTATCCTCAGTAACCAACCATATGTCCACAGCCCTTTCCTGTTGCTGCATAGGACTCGGAGATGTCCAGCATTCAGGCCAGTCCCTGGGAGACCAGACCCTCAGCCAAGGATACGGAGTGCCCAGTGCGCAGCACCCAGCAGGCTCAGTCTCCAGAAGAAGCTTGCCCAGTTGGCACTGTGGGCGCTCCAAACAAAGGGACTCCTCAGGCCTGAGGTGGCCAGAGAGGCTGCCCAAAAGAAATAGCATTGGAAGGTTGGGAGGACTTGGACAGGTAGGGGGGTAAGGGAAATCGTGCTCCAAAATTGCTCTTTTCTTCCAGCTGTCTACTCAGGTTCTTTTGGGAACAAGACATCTGAACTTTTCAATCCTCAAGGCCTACAGCTCTCCCGGAGAAAGTCAGCTGAAGAAGCACCTAGTCCAGCCTCCAAGCAATGCATGAGACCCCCTCTGCCAAAGCCCAGCAATGTTCTACTCTCCTGTTCTCCAGCAAGAAGTGGGGGACTGTGGATGTGGGCAGGGCGTGAGCGCAGAACAATCTGGGTTCAAGTCCTGATTCCGCCGCATATCCCCGCCGGTCCCTAAATAAGTCCTTAACATGTCTAAACCTCGGATTCTTCAACTCTCATCTTCAACTGAGATGGTGTTCAGCTCAGAGAAAAGGTAGGTGAAGTGCCCAACATCAGGCCCGAGTCACCGTAGATGCTTAACAAAGTCTAACATTTAAATGATCTCATCTGACAGCCCATCTGATCCTTGTTCCATTCTAATTGTTAGAAATGCTTTCTTTTATGTGGATGAGCGGAGTTCTGCCTGCCCAGAATGCCCACCATGGATCCTGCCTTTGCCTCCAGATCCCCGAGAAGGACAGCCCCTAGGCCCCCCAACATTCCTGCAGACACCACTGCTTCCTGCCTCCCCCCTCAGACTGCTCCCTTCCCTGCTCCCCACAGTCAGATTTTTGAAGTCTGCAGAGGGCTTGAGTGTTCCCGGAGAGACTGCACACATTCAAAGCCTTGTTTGCACGGAAACTCCTCTCTGCGCCGGTTCAGCGGCCTCCGTCAATTCAGCCCTCAGATAAGATGCTGTAACTCAGAAGGCTTGGCTCGAGAGAAATCGGCTACAACTGAATCATATGGCCTGGGCTAACATCCTCCAAAAGGCAATTTCAGATCTTTCCAACCTTCTACCCCCTTCTCTCCTGTGCCTGGCCTCAGCACTGCACAAACAGAAGCTAAAGGGAAAGGTCCAATTATTCCATGGAGATTTAGCTACTGTATTGACAAAACTCAGCCTTAATTCCCAGAAAGCATTCAAGCCCTGAGGTGGGGGCGGGGTGGGGGCAGGGAGAGCCTGCTGGATAACTGGGTGAGAGTCATAGCCGCTTTGCAGCCGAATCTGACCTAGTTTAATGAAATCAGGTCATCTGTGAGCTCTTCATTACCCTCAGACTAAACAGGACCCAACAGAGCAGTCAATGTCCCTGGCCTTTCTGAATTCCGCTCGTTCGCATTATGACATTTTGATGTTGGGTCTTAATGCATGTTGACTTAGTGGCTGGGCCCCTGCAAAGGTAGTAAACAGCCTGGGTGAAGGCAGGAAAGTAAACAAGAGAGCTGCTGTTAAAAGCACACACACACAAAGGCAGTGTAAATACCCCAGGTCCCCAGCCTGCATCCTCAGGGAAGCCAGCAGACAAAAGGCGTCATGAGTGTCTGTGACTATTATCGCTGATGGACGGATGGGACTCACCCATTATCCTGCCGCCTCGTCAGATGGAACTCGCAGTTTCAGCAGATCTTCGGGGCAGGAGGTGGGCTGGGAGGGAAATGAAATTGTCAGGTTCGGGATGGGATATTGGCTTCAAGGGCAAATTGCTCCCCGGCAACAACTGTGGTGGACTGGGACTGTCACTGCTCTTGAGACTGTCCTGTGGGCTGGTGATGGCTTTATTTCATCTGCTGTCCTGATCTGCATTTTCCGGAAACCGAAGCCTGTGGTCTGGGAGTCTGCAAATGAACCCTCTCCGCTGGCTGGATGCTCATTAATGGCATGACTATTTACGGAAGTAAATGATATGTGTGAGTTTCCCTGTCCCTATCAGGATCGTCACAGACTGTCAACCTCAGAAAGGGCAGGATGCTCCATCCGTAACACACACAACAGAGGCTTCTGTACAGAGGTGGCCCAAGGACTGAGGGTTTAGGGTGGGGTCACATTTTTAACTGAAGAGAAACTTAACAGGCACAGACTGGTGTGGGCTGACAGCCAAGGGGGGCAGGAGGGAATTCCTGCACACACTGGGTAGTCTCCAAAGTCCCTAGTGCTGGGTGGGGTGGAGAGGCTCACGTTGTGATGAACTGGGTCTGGGTTTGGCTACTGGGCACTGCCTTCTGCCTGCTGAGCAATGAATGGCTCGTGGTGGGAAACACCATCCCCTCACCCTCGCTCCTGAAGGCTACCCCTCAAGGAAGCACTCCTGGCCAGTTACCTCATTTACGCTCCCAGTGCCTGTTGGGAGAAGCTTGAGGTCCCACCATGTAGACTGGAAGAAGCAAAATACTGCGACCTAGGGGTGACCCTGGGCAAGGGGTATCACTTCTCTGGGCTTTATTTTGTCCATGTATTCAGTGAAGAGGCTCCGTCGTTTGACTTCTAAGGGCTTTCTATGAATTTCTTTCTGATTTTAAAGCCAATCCCTGCCTCAGTCCCCAGGTCACCGTACTCTTCCTCAGAGCAGGTGTGCCCCGGAGAAGGCATCTGTGTGGTCCTCTGGGACCCACCACTGACCTTGACTTCCTTAATCTCAGCCTCAGACGTGAACCTGCTCCCTCCCAGCCCTGCCATTTGATAGTAGTGCTTGGCCTGGATCTGTGGTGTCCTTTAATGATTAGTCGACTTGGAACAGAGCCGAAAACCAGTTTGTTTCCCAAAGGCAAAGGACTGCAAGCTGGTCTATTCCGTGAGTCTCCAGAGCCAAGGGGAGGAAAGGTGTTGAATATGTCTCTGTGCTTGGCCCGACGACCAGAGTTTGACTGCAGAGAGAAGCCAGATCCCACCAGCAGAATGACCGCTGAGATTCTGGCTTTAACCCATCTGTACTATCTAATCGGGAAAATGGCAAGATCGGGTTTCCTGTTTTATTGGCATTTGATAATATATATTGAGTGACCATGTCTGCAGTGAGGCAATTGGTTTAAAAGGGGGTTATAAGGATTGACTTGTGTTTAAGTGCTTAGAACTCCAGAATGGTAATTATCTCGATGTGCATCCTAATTTATAGGAACTCCAAAGAGCTCAACAGCATATAAATTTGAGCCTGTCTAAATGAGTCTCTGAAAAAAACATCTACAATCAGAGAGGCAAAAAACACATTGCCAGAAGAAAGGCTAGAGAACTTTAGGCCAGTGGTTCTCAAACATTTAACCTACAGAATCTTGTTTTTGAGATAAAATCTTACATGAAAACTGAATACATAAAACAGACCCAAGGGGAACAGCTCAGGAAGAAGCAGAGGAAGGGCCCAGAGCCCTGCCTCTTGTTCACTGTTTTAGCCCCCTCTCTAAGCCACCGCGGCTCAGGGCACCCATGGAAATTCTGGGGCTCTGAGGAATGTGTTTTGAAAAGCCATGACCTACTCCAAGCTCCTCCGTTTGTAGATAAGGGCCCCAAGGTCCAGAAAGATGAAACGAATTGTTAAAATCAGAGCGCAAGTCAGAGACAGAAGAGGAAGTAGATTTCCGGGTCTCTGAGTGACGCTTGCTCACCATTACATGAAGTGCCTACTTTTTAGTGCCGCCCCAACCAATCTCCATTATCTTCTCCCATTCAGAAGTTAACTCTAAAAGTGCCCCTTCCAGAGTTGAAACAAAGTTTTAGCCATGATAAGACGAAAAGGCATAATGTTGTGGTGGAAGTAGGAAGGCATGGTACATTGCCTTAGATAAGTCATTTTCTTTCTGGAACCTATCATCTTCATCTGGGAGACGCTAAACTCAGTGGCTTCTAGGTTCATACAGATTTTAAGGCTAAGTATCGGAGATTTAGATCCCCAAGGTCACCTCTTCTGTATTCTCCTGTAAATGATTCTTTTGACTTAAACAACATAGTGAAACTAGAAAATTCAATAGAAAGATCAGAAAATAAAGTTATGGAAACTTTTAATGTGTTCTATATACATATATATAAAACAAAGAATTGGAAAATAGGACAGAAAAGATGAAATGTTGGGATCGATCCAGAATAGTCAACATCTGACTAATGTTATTTACAAAAAGAACAAACAGGGGAGAAAATTATTACAGACATAATTACTTTAAAAAAAACTTCCTAGAAGGGAAGATCACGAGCCCCAGGATTGAAAGTGTAACAACAACGACAAAAAAAAAAAGGACAAAAGACCCACAGTAAGTTACCTCAGTGTAAAGCTTCGAAATACCGGGATAAAGAGAGATCTTAAAACCTCCATTAACTAAAGAGGGGAAAAAAGCTTCCAGGGAAGAATATTTAAATTCTATCCAAGGTTTGGGGATCAGAATGGTATCAAATTTCTTAATAGCAACATAGAATATTAAAATACAAAGAATGCTTTCATTTTTCTGAAAGAAAGCGATTTTTAACATAGATCTCTATACCCAGCCAAACTAGCTAAATAATACAAAAATAGAATAGAGAAATTTTTTGTTTTTCAAGAACTCAAAACTTTTACAGCCCATACACTATTTCTTAGGGAGCTGGCATGGGTTATGCTACACCAAAACAAGGGGTTAAACAACAGAAGAGATCAGTAGATAGCTGATGAGAGAGAGAGAGAGAGGTGATAGATCAGTTTAACAAACGAACAGGAGCAGAAGAGGCAACAGGAAAAGGCAGCGATGATAAGTCACATGTCCCAGACAAAATAGGCTATGGTATGCCGGGACTTAAAGCTACAGAGCTTTATTTCTTGCTACATGTCCACTGTGGGTTGGCTTTGGCTTTGCTCCGTGTCATCTTTGCTCCAGAACTGACTTGACAGAGCATCCTCTATCTGCAATGTTGACAGCCATCATGGCAGAGGAAAACAGAGACCACGGCAAACAATACTCTGGCTCTAAGATTTCCTCTCAGAAATGATACACACACATACCACTTTTACTCACATTTCATTGGCCAATGGACTAAACCTCATATCAATGAGACTCAGAGATATCCTCTCCAGGAAGGGACTGTGAGTATGTTTTAAGATGCAGTCTACCACACCCCAGGATGACAGCTGACTATCAGGCTTAAAAAGCAGTCCAAAGTGGAGCACAAGACAACGAGCAATGAGAGAATGTTCTAGAGGTGGGAAAATGCAACTGATAGATGGTCTGCTTTATATAAGCATTTGCAAAACACTGTCAGTAAACCTTAATGATTAAAATTGAAAATATGGGGTTCCTGGGTGGCTCAGTTGTTAAGTGTCTGCCTTCGGCTCAAGTCATGATCCCAGGTCCTGGGATAAAGCCCCGCATCGGGCTCCCTGCTTGGCAGGGAGCCTCCTTCTCCCTCTCCCATGCCTCCTGCTTGTGTTCCCTCTCTCGCTATGTCTCTATTTGTCAAATAAATAAATAAAATCTTTTTTTAAAAAATTAAAAATATGGACATAGTCTTAAGCAAGGAATTATTAACTCCAGAAGAAACCAAAAAAATTATATTGAAAAAGGAGAGCATTCATAATACATACTAATTGGCTCTTTAGTGAGCAACATTTTCATAGTAAAAATGTAAATACTGACTATTGATCTAACTGCAGATTACTGAGTAATTATATTGGGAGAATAGAAAGAGAGGAAGTAAAGGGCATGGTTTAAGAGATTTAAATCCTCAACTCTACTAAAGTAACCTGAAGGTTAAATATATTCTTCCTGGATTCTGATTCTGTAATATCTCACTCTGGATGTGCTCCATCAAGAATCAGTAACGCATAGTAATCAACCAGAGGTGTGCTGGCAGTCAATATGGATAATGCCTAGCATTAATAAATTTAAAAATAGCAATATAAGCACATAGAAAATGGAAATAAATCATGTAAAAACCAACGTAGTGTTGAAACTGGGTCGCTTTAAAGGAGCAAAATCAGGAGATGAAGAGCGGAGCAAGGGATTTTTGTTGTTGTTAAAACAATGCACAATTTACTTTAGCAAAAAAATACAAATAAAATACAAAACTAAAATATGGCACACTACCTCTGATTCATTTTTGAAGTCAGCAAGGTATAGATCATAAATAAATAATAAAATACTTAAACTTCAATGATTAATTTTCAAGGCATCCAGAGATAATAAATTGAACCTGACATTATAACCATCTGGGCAGTAATGCAATCTTTCTTTGATGATTCAGGAGGCATTTTAAGGACCTGGCAATGACCTGAGGTCATTTCTCTGAGCATCCTTCCTCATTCTTTCCTAATTTGTTAGTCTTGTAAGAATTGATTTCATGTTGGCCGTTCTAAAATTCCAAAGACTCTTTCTCTCTAGCAAATGCAAAACCCCATCAGAGGCTCTACTAACAGTGCTGGAAATGTCCAAGGCTTTCCTTTTGCTCCTGGGCTGACTGGGGAAAAGCCGAGGGCTTCTGGCCCAGTCACAGAGGGCCAAGCTAGGCAAGCTAAGATGTGGGAATCAGGCTGAGAGGAGACACCCTGGCTTTAGGGGCAGAAGGTACTGAGATAACCAAAGTCACTCAGGAATTTGGAAACCAGGGGCCCATAGTACCCAAATATCATCATGTGGGAAGTATAGTCAAGCTCTTCAAGCTAGAAAATTGGGGGTAGGTGGGGTTGTTTTGCCTGCCCTCAAAAAGCTGGGCTGATGTGTATCGTGCATAGTTTTAAGCAGATTTCACCTGGAAAAAAAAAAATACAGCCAATCTTCAGATAAGTTCACTACATGATATATCATATGATAGCATCTTCTGTAAGTATTAAAAATCACATTTACAAAAAAATTCCTAACATCATGGTAAAATATTTATGAGGTGTTAAGTTAAAAAAGCAGAAATGAATTGATATATAATATAAAGGGCTAATATCCAAAATATATAAAGAACCCCTACAACTCAGTGGCAAAAAAAAAAAAACTAAATAACCCAATTTAAAAATGGGCATAAGATCCAAGTAGACATTTTCCCAAAGAAGACATACAGATGGACCGTTAACAGGTACATGAAAGGATGCTCAGCGTCATTAATCATGAGGAAAATACAAGTCAAAACTACCACGAGATATCACCTTACACCAATTAGAATGGCCATCATAAAAAAGACAAGAAATGACGAGTGTTGGTGAGGATGCGGAGAAAAGGGAACCCTCTGGAACTGTTGGTGGGAAGGCATACTGGTGTGGCCACTCTGGAAAACAGTATGGAGCTTCCTCAGAAAATTAAAAGTACAACTACCCTATGATCCAGCACTTCTACTTCTGGGTACTTACCCAAAGAAAACAAAACAAAACAAAAAACTAATTTGAAAAGATAAATGCACCCCCGTGTTCATTGCAGCATTCTTTACAATAGCCAAGAGATGGGAACAATCTCAAAGTCCTTTGATGGATGAATGGATAGAGAAGATGTGGTGTATATATACAATGGAATATTATTCAGATGTAAAAGAAAATGAAAACTTGTCATTTGCAACAGCAGGGATGGACCTCGAGGGCATTATGCTAAGTGAAATAAGTCAGACAGAGAAAGTCAAATGCCGTATCATGTCTCTTATATGTGGAGTAAAAACAAAACAAAAACAAACAAACAAACAAAAACAAGCCCATAGATACAAAGAACAGATGGGTGATTGCCAGAGTCAGAGGGTAGGGGGTGGAAGATACGGGTGAAGGGGGTCAAAAGGAAAAAAATAAGAAAAAAAAATTTTACATGTACAGAATCTATAAATTGTATAGGTTTGTGTATGCATATGTGCATTTTTTAAATGTTTTGAAGATTTTTATTTATTTATTGGAGAGAGAAGGAGAGAGCACAGTGGGAGGAGGGGCAGAAGGAGAGGGAGAAGCAGACTGCCCCCCTGAGCAGGGATCCCCATGTGGCGCTCGATCCCAGGAACTGGAGATCATGACCTGAGCCGAAGGCAGATGCTTAACCGACTGAACCACCCAGGCGCCCCTGTATATGTGCATTTTGAATGCTAACAGTACCTATCTCTGGCTGGTGAAATTGACCAATTTTTAGTGAATTTTATTTATGAAAATCAAATGCCACTTAAATTAAAAAGAATCCTGAAATCACTGTAGACAGAAAAGCAGGTGGAAGGTATAGAACTTAGTCCTGATTTACCAACCAATCAACTGGATTCACTTCTTTGGCCTCAGTCTCCCCATATGTGACATGACGCTGCTGAATGAGAAAAGTGACTTGCACTCTTCCCGGGAGCCCGACACCAGTACCTGGGAGATGTGAAGCACGTGGGGTTCTGCATCCTCCATACCAACTTTATTCCAAACAGTTACCCTTTCATCCACAAATACAATTACATAATCTCTAAAGTCACTACTGATCATATTTTAATGAGAATTTCATGTGGACAATTACGTAGTCCAGCCTGTTTTCCTTCTTGACTCGGGATCAAGGAGCTTGAAGCCAAAGGTAGTGTTCACCTGAAATAGCATGTCGTCTCAATGACCTGTCATGTTTTTTCCCCCCATATAAGAGATTCACATCTTTCTTTTGCTCTTTCATTCATTAATGGCTTTGTTTCATGGACACCAATACTGAAAGCTCTCCCTTATCCCTTTTCAGAAGAGGCAGAGTTTTAATGACAAGGTTTCAGTACCATTTGGGCCCAGATCAGTACTGGGTCTCCAACCACCCCACTGTGGAAACTCAAAGGAAAATATTAAATCTGGAAAAAAATCTGTGCAAAAAAAAAAAAATAATAATCCGAGCAAAAACCTGGAAATAATCCGTGGAAAACGTGCATCTTTTTTTATTTACCTGGCATCTAATGTCTTATTAAGTAAACAAGCGGAAATCCTGATAAAGTGGCCACACCCCTCTGCCCACACTTCTGTCTATTTGGGGTCTATGTCATTTATTTTTCTCATCCAAAGAATGAATGCAAGTTCCTCACCCAAGCCAAGGTTTAGAGACCACACATACAAGAAGATTTGCTAATTGATTTACTAAAGAATAGACATCCCACTGCTTAGCTCAGTCTCCACATCAGAAAGAAGGACGCCTCCTTAATGAATTAAAAGAAACTCGGCTGTACTTAATCCTTGGGTTCTGGCTCTGCAATATCTTACTCTGGGTGAACTCCAACCACCCGGAAGCAGCAGCAAATATCAGGCACCAGGTGCTCCTAAACCTACACACCACTCAGAGTAGAAGAAAACACACTGACCAGGACATATGGTCACCAGAAGGCAGAAATGGGCCTCATTCCCTCACCAGTCCAAATGGCCTGGCCTCAGCCTGGGCTGGAATCCCATTTACAGTCCTTTGTCTTCTAGGGCAGCTCTTCAGTCGGTCCCAAGGAGCTTGGCTTGCAGAGTGGTGCCTTCCAGGCACACTGATCTTGTTCATCCTGAGGCCAGCCAGGGATCCTATAAGGCATGGAAGTTGGCTGCCCCAGGGCTCCCCGCCCTACTGAATTCTGGCTTCCTCCATCCACCATTCCATCAACACTGCCCTCACCAACATTGCCTACCACCACATTGCCGAACTCAGTGGGCTTTGTCAGTCTTTTCCTTTCTAGACTTTCCTGCTGCATTAGACATGTTGACCATCATCTCCTTCCTGTAATCTCTTTTCTCTCATTGAGAGGAACTCCTCCTTTATCTCTGAATTCTCCTTTGCAGATACCCTCATGCAGTCTCTCTCTCACCATCCCTGACATTGGGATACTCCTCAGGGCTCTGTCCTCAACCTCTCCTTCTCTTACTGCACAGGCTCCTGGTTGATGTTCCTTTCTATGGCTTCGATGGCCAGCCTCGGCCTCGGACACCCCGCCCACCTCCAGCCCTCTCTTCTGTGTCTGTGGTCCTTGCAAACCCAAGTGCCCACTGAACATTTCCTCTTCGATTTCTGCAAGTTCAAACCTGAATTCACCCTCTTCCTCCTCAAAAAAAACCTCTCTCATCTCTTATGTTCTCCTTTCTTGTGAATGACCTCACCGTCCAGGCCCCTAACTGAATCAGGAATCTGGAAATCAGTCTCGAGCCTCCCTCTCTCACCCCCTCCCTCCAGCCAACTACCAGGCTCTGTCAGTCCTCATACCAAAGTATTTCTCCCATCTGCCCCCTCAGTTTCCCTGGCTACTGTCCTGCTAGTTCAAACCTATGTCCCCTCTCACCTGAAGAAGTCTCCTCCCTGACCTCCTGCCTCCAGGCTCTTCCCTGCCCACTGTCAAGTGATCACAGAATGAAAGGCTGACTATTCTTAGCTGACATTTACTCTTCCTTCATGATCAAGCTCAATTATCACTTTCTCTGGGAAGACTTCCTTGAATGCTGATCAGTTAGTTACCTGTCCCTTCTCTGTCTTCCTCAAGTACCTTCCTCAAGTACTTTGCCTCTATCATCCCCCATACTCCTCTGCATTGTTTGTTTACTTGTCTCTCAATAGGACTCTTAGCTCCTCTGGCTCAGGACCAGGTCTTCTGTCTTTTTAATCCGTAGCGTCTTTAACAATACCTGGCCTGAGTAGTCCTCAACACACGAATACAGGGAGGGAGGGAGGGATAAAGGAATGGAGGGAGGGAGGGTCCCGGGTCCCTCTACCAGCTCTGCCATCAATCTTCTGTATGACCTTAAATCTTGGATTCTCGGTGTACCCATCTGCAAAACGAGCTGCTTCGTTTATTAAAGACAACTATGTTTTGAGCACCTTTTATGCTGGGCACAATGCTCCCTGCCCTGCCGGTCATAAATGTAAACGGATTCTTCCCTTTCCTAGGACCTTGTGATCAGAATCATATTTTCTTGGATCCGTTCTGCCGTGGGGACAGATGGCTCACTTCTAATGCGTTTGCCATAGCTCTTTCGTTATTTGCCTGCCCCCTGCATGCCTCTCCTGGGTCTCCCGCACTCTGAGGAAGATGTGTTTCTAACCCAACTAGGTCCCCTTCCACAAAGTATTACAAGGGATAGAAAGGTAGGGAATGACACATTCCACCAACACGCAACTTTTCTAAAAATCCCCTGCCTTGTGGAATATACCACATGGCTTTGGGATCTGCATGTACCAAGCATCCTTCACCTGGGTAATTTTAGCCCCAAACTCCCCATTTGCCACAATTCCCTGGGAAACAGTTTTATGTTGGCCTGGCTTGGGGAGTCTGAGCTCCATGTTCTGTTTCTTGCACCCCCTTCCTGGCCCCTTTCCAAAGTTGTGATGTACGGGAGGAATGCAATGTTTCCGTCAACAGATGTTGACAAGAGGGACAGTCGCCAAAAAAGCTAAATCGTCATCTTCCATAGTGGGAAGCCAACAGAGTGTTTTTCACACTATCACATCCAGAAGCAATATTTTACTGACAGAGGTGGAGGAACACGACAAGAGTCTTAAGAGTTAAAACTTGTCGCCTCTGGGGAAAAGCAAATAGGGAGGAAGCTGGGGGGCAAACTTGCTTTTCTTAAGAAGCCTTGCAGAACTGTTGAAACAATACGCATACGTAACTTTGATTTAAAAAAAATTAAAAACCACATTAAAGAAAAAGTAAATCCTCCCTGAACTTCAGTCCTAGCCCTCGTCGTGATGCCAGTACCCTGAGCCACTGGCCACTGTGGTCTCTGCTGGTGAAACAGCAGTTCTGAAAATCCCTTCCAGTCCCACCCCTCTGCCACCCTGATCCAGTGAGCCCTCCCCCTTCCCCCTGCTCCTGTGCCCCTCAAGATGCTGCAGCACCAGCAGAGCCCGGTGACTTGCAGCTTCAGCAACATTGCAGCCTGCAGGTGGGACCTGGGGCAGCCCGGTTCACACCCACCTCGAATCCCGAGCGTGCCAACCATCACCGCATTCCTCGCAGGACTCCTGGCCAACTTTTTCCTTGGGTCAGCCCCGCCTCCTCATCAGCTTCTAGGAATCGAAACCAAATAAATGCCTCCTGTGTGAGAAGCAGCAAAGCTTCATTTACGGGTGAACTCCGCCAGACCCGGTGGCAGAGAACAATTTCTCTCATTACACCAGCTCCTCCCGCTCTGGCCGCGCCGGCAGCGGCTGCCCCATTAGGAATGCATTTGCCACGGTGTAAACCACCCTGCCACCCACTGGGCTATGGCCAGTTTCGGAGCTGCTGCCGGAGACAGCTGCAACGGGTCACTCCGATCCGCGCACTGCGACGCCCAGAGAAACATTAGTCCCCCAGATAGACTGTCTCCTTCCCATGAGAGCGGTGGAGAGAGAAAGGCGCCCGGGGAGGGCGGTGCGTGTGTTGCAGTGACTGGAATCACACGGAAGAACAGGCTCTCACACACACTCAAACGCTCCTGCACGCCCACACACACACACACACACACACACACACACACACACACCCTGCATCCCTGAAGACGAGCTAGAGCTCTCAATGGACACCGGGCAGAGCCCAAGCTCTGGTCCTGACACGTTTAAGGAAAGGCATGCAGTCAGCAACCATGTCCGCGGACCCCAGGGAAAACATACACTGATGAGCATGCCTTGGGTTCACACTTCACTTTTACTCACAAATGGGACAGACATTTTTTTTTTTTTTAAATCTCATTTCTACGGCAAGGATGGAAGCGTGCTTTTTCAGTGTTCATGGAGAGATTTGGAGGGCACAATAGTCTTATTTGACAAACGCTCACCATCTCCCCCGCCCCCCCCCCGGGCCCCCGCCTCCACTCCTGCCGGAATCAATAATATCACTTGATTTTTTGGGTCAAAGATAATAAATATTCGATTTGAACATCCCAGTCCTAAACGGACAGCTTGTGCTGGTCCCAGCAGACTGCCCACCAGACTCAGAGTGCTCAGCTGCATTTTTAAAATCCCCCGGACAGCTCCAGGCATTGTAAGCAGGTCCTGCTGACCAGGCTGAGGTTTTTTTACAGCCCGGCTCCCCAACAATGCCAGTTACCGCACACGAAAGACCATGGCCAGCAGATGTGGGCGGCCTCAGGCTGGCCTCTTGAAATTGCATCTGTTTTGAAATGTGACTCGACTTCAATCCGAAGCTGACCATAACATCCATGGCAGGGACAGGAGGTGTTTACTAGATAAGCTTTTGATATTTGATGTTTGCTAATCATATTAAAGGCTTGAAACAAAATCCCAGCCACAATAAATCCCCACAATTACACACATGAGGCAGGAAACGCTGAGAAGCTCTCTGCCTAGGGGTGTGGTCTGACGCTGGGTGGCATGGAGAGGAGAATGGGGGTCCTGGAGGTCAAGGAAACAAGGGGGTAGCGACTCATTCTAATTCTTTCTGGGAGTAGCCGTGGGTAAGTCACTGCCTCCGCTGGCCCTCAGTTTCCCCATCTTTGGATTGTGGCTCAAAGGTGTTAGAGTCCTTTTTGCAGTCAGTGCCTGGGTGGGACCAGGAGAAAAGGAACCTTCCCTTCATAACATTACATGTGAAGTGTGAACATGCCCGTGGTCATGACTTTACAGTAGTCCCCTTTCGATTCCCAGGGGATCCTGACTCCTTGACGACCCGATGCATCAGTGCATCAGAAGTAGCCTGTCCATCCCAGTGGGCGAAGCCTGCTTTCGCTGCCCAGGCAGGATAGAAGGCTTAGGGCCTGGACCACAACTGTAACTCTCATAAAGGGGTCAGCACCCATTCCTTCCCAGGAGTTGGGCTGTGAAGGTCATCTAAACCCACATACTCCCAATCCCGAGACGAACAGCCGGGTTCCCTCCTGTGCATCATGCCTTCATGCCCCACTGTCTCGGTGACCCCTCCCGCCCTTGAGATGTCCTCCTAGATTCTCTCCCACCTTACTCATAATCTTGCTTTAGGTTGAACTTACACTAAATTTAAAAGTGGATGAAATCTCAACCCCAGGGGATTGGAGAGGACTGGTCTACAGTGTCTCCACTGCTAGTCTCCTGTCTGATTTCACTCTTGCTGTCCCAACTTCTCAAAACACGCCCAGCACCCTCTCCTTATTTGTCTCTATTAACCCGACTTAATAACAGTGACTTCTAACGGCATAGGATGTGACCTTCCCAAGACCATCGAACTTTTAAAGGGAGGCCCTGAAGCCAAAGCACCTTCAAGGCTCTGGGTCATGGGAGCTATCTTGGTAGAATGGCAGGCATCAGGTAAGTGGCTTTTTCTAGACCCGGCAATCTCCCTGGGAACCCCACAAACCCCAGCTGCCTCAGCTCCTATCTTATTGGGTCATCTTGGGGCTCCCAGGGCTTCCCAGAACCATCTGGCCAGAAAATCCGTATCAGCATGTGTGAAATCCCCCTTGGGCAACAATGGGGAGATTTGCCTCTATCCATGGAATCTAAAACTCTTCTCTGTCCCAGTGCCAGGCAAGTAGAGGACAGCAGCAGAAGGAGAAAAACCTTGCTTTGCCAGGAGTCGTGCCCAGAACCCTGCCGGCCACCGTACGAGCTGGTTTCGTCTCCCATTCTCAGGTCTTGTGGAACCCCTCGGGAGGGTGACATGATTGGCCGTTGGCTTTGTCTTGTGGGGCGGGGGACATCCTCATTGGCATCAGTGCAGGACATCAGTAAAGCAACATCCTTTGTGGGACTAATTTAGTGCCTGCTCACACGGTGTGTCCGGCCTACTAGGCCATGTCATGAACCAAACCAGCTAATTTAAACCTGGGATCATCACAGCAAAGGCTCATAGGCAGGGAAACATCTCTTGCCAATAAAGGAAGAGGCAGCACGCGTCAGCTAAGAAGGATCCTGCGAACATGAGCTCCCTCGGCCTGAGTCCCTCCTCCAAGTCGGGTACTGGGCAGACAGTACCTCACCGGAATCTCCGGGCCTGCTTCTTTGGGGGCGGTGTTGTAATTCCCTCTGTGATGAATGAAACCCAAGACCCCAGAAGGAAGAAGTAGAAGCAGGGCCTGAGCCTGAATCTCTGACCCAAAGTCTAGTCTCTGCCATGCAACTTCTCAGCCCCCACTGTTTCCCAAGAAGATTAAAGATAGAAATTAGGCCATTTCAACATTTCACAAAACCCTAGATAGACAGACTCACCACTGTCTTCATGTCAGTGCTGGTTTTTGCAGGTCCTGACAGATGCCTGGGATTCAGTCTTACCCCCTGGTGTGTCTGCCAGAGCCTCTGAGGAGCTGGTCTCACTCGGAAACTTCCATCTTGGACCCAACGCCCACCAACCACCACTGTCTCAAGGGCTTCCGGGCAGAGTCTTTCCCGCAGACACTCTTCTGAGGCCTCCAGCTAGCTGCCTTCTGGCAAGCCATGGACACAGCCATCGTCATCGACTGCCGGAAAAAGGAGAAAGAATTACCTGGCCTTCGCATGTGATTTTGTTGCCATTGTTTTGCATTTTATTTTTTTAAACATATTAATAAAGTTTGTCTTTCTTATTCAAAAAATAAAATTAATTTTTAAATTCACAAGAGTTCCATCGATCAAGTATGGTCACCATTAATGGTTTTTTTCTCATTTTTTCTAGGCGTAACTGTGTGTCGGCTGCTGTGTGACACTGTGGTTTTTTTCATTATTATGACTAAATGCACAGTTTTATATCCTGTCCCTCCCTCTTAGTGTTTATGACACAACCATTTTCCCTCTGCTCTTATAACGTTTTTGTAAACATCCTTTCAATAACTGTAGAAAACCTATTGTGAGGATGGAGCACACTTTCCATGGTGAATCGCTTATTGTTGAGACTCTAGATTATTCCTAATTTTTCCCTATTATAAACAATGATGTAATGAACATACTTGTTTATAAATTTCCTTTAGAAAGATTTCATGAAGTGGAATTACATGATCAAACGGTATGAAGAGTTTAAGATTCTCAATAGATGTAACCAAACAGCATTATAAATATTTAAATATATTTCAAACATTGACTCACAGAGTGTCAAAATAGGAAGGGAGCTTTAAAATCAGCTGGTTCAACCTCTTCTCCTTCCAGATGAGAAGTCCCAGTGGTTCTATGAGATCATGGCCAGCAGTCACCACCCGCTCAACAAAATGGCCCTCACCCTCTATTTTATTCACATCCAGCCACAGTGTGCATTTGGCCTTTGCTCACTTCGTTGCTTTCTTTTGCCTGGAATATCCTCACATCGCCTCCTGGTCCGTCTCTCCGTGCGGAGAAAAACACACAGACATCAAGTCCTGTAGGCTCCCCCTCTGGGAGGTTTTCTTCCCTGTTGCTTGGTCATCATCTGTGCCAGGAACATGACGGGCCTGCAGGAATCCAAAGGTCCCCTGGTGAGACCCCCCCCCCTTCCCACCCTGAGGACTGCACCTCTGATCCCATCCTCTGTTCCAGGGGTGTGCACACAGCAAGTGTTCAGTCATACTGAACATTCTCTTCCCTCCCCACCTAGCCCCAGCCCAGCCCTCGACTCCTTGCCACACTGAGAAGCAAATTCCTCATTCCCTTCCTGGACACACTGCTATTCTGCATAGGGCACCCCAACAGCCAGGTCAACAACCATGAGTGAGGTGGTTGTGGGGAAAAAGGCAAGCTCTCCAGCCAGAGACTGAAGTTCAAATTCCGACTCCAACTCTTAGAGGCAAAGAGACCTTGAGCAAGTGACATGTGTCCCTCAGCACCAGTGTTCTCACCTATAGAACATTCTAGTAGCTCCCTTATAGGGTAACTGTGAGGAGCAAACGTCCGTAGGGCACCACTCTCCCTTTCCTATTACCCAGCTGCTTGCCTCGATTTACTTACCCCAAGTGGCATCACAGCAATGGGCAGGCACAGAGTGGGCTAGCTAGAAAGAACCAGAAATGATCATCCCCTCTTCCTTCAAATGGCTACAGGCTAACTGGGATGTCTTTGTCAGGAAGTGATGTGTACAAAGACACTGAGCCTAACTGTGTAATTATGCTGGGATTCCTTCTAGTAATTAGCTTTTCCTTATGAGAAAGGCAAATAATTATCTTTCCGCCTTAGATTCAGACAGCACGTTCAGAGGCATCTATCCTCATGGCCTGGGGCTGGGGGGGAAGCCACCCAACTGAATACGGAACAGTTTGAAGCCACTGACTCTTCTCAGAAATCAGCTGCACAGACAACGCAACATTTTGGAGGATGGCGAAGCTTTTGTGTGCTGCTGGGGTGTTTCCATGTGACAAAAGTGGGTCCTGTTGGAAAGTGGGAGCCAGAGTCCAGCAGACAGCTTCTATCAGGAGGTAATGGTCCCAGCCCGCTCCATCCTCAGGATACAGCGGGAGGTGCCAACACAGGGACCACAGTGACAGAACGGAGTTCGAATCCCCATGCCCTCAGGGCCCTTCAGAAACAAGGGCCAGAACTCACTCGGGCATCTCCTGAGTTCTTGCTTCAGTCTCGTGGTTTCCAAGGTCTTTCCCATGCCCCCCCCTTCCTTCTGAATGCAAACATGGGTCTCCACCCAACCCTGTTCCTTCACCTGGCTAATGCCTTAAAATCTTGCAAGTGTCATCTCAGCTGGCAGAACTTTTGCCTTCTTTGAATACCCCCGAAAAGGCTAAGTCTCCTCTCGGATTTTTGCTAACATGTGGTATTTCCCTCACCGTGGCTCTTCCCAGGTGGCCTGGTCAGTGACCCTCACTAAAATAATGTTCTCGAGGGCAGAGACCACTGTGTGTTCATTTGATAGCTCCTGAAGTGAATATGGTTCCAAGCACTCAGTAAAGCATTTGTGGAATGAATGCATGAAAATAACTCTGTCTGTCTGTTGACAGACAAAGAATAGATTGTTGATTAGAAAGAAAGGAAGAAATGAGTGTATTCATGAAGGGAAGCAAGTTTACCTTCGGACAGCGCTAAAACTGGGCGGGAAAGGAGCAAGCAGCTGGGAGGCTAACAGTAGACCCCACCCCTGCCGCAGAGGGGGGCTTTGGGTAGATCCCCAAGGGTTGGCAGCTCTAGCTGGCTGCAGAAGGGCCAGCCCAAATATCCTGAAGAGGCCTAGAGACCAATGTCAGTAAAGTGCGTCCTGCTGTCTGCAGGCAGACAGACGAGGTTGCACTGAACTTGCTGTTGGATGCTTCCGTGTAGTTTCCTCCAAACAACTAAGTGGAATTTGAACCAAGATCATGCGCTTTGGAGGGAATATAGTAATTCTCCTAGGCTGTACAACGTTGCCTAATAAATGTGTTATTCTGGACATCTTAGACCTGTCTCAAGAGGTTCACCTTCCCGCTCAGGTCCAGTTCCTGCTCTCTCTACGTAGAATTCAACATGCACCAGAATTTACCCGTCATCACACCTCCAATGGGCCATGCTTCCCTGCATCCGGACCGTGAGCACCACCAGACTGAGGCCCCACGGACAGGGACCAGGATCTCTTCCCCTTCCGCATGCCCAGTGCTAAAAGCAATTTAATAATTACCCAGAGAAGGCGCTCGATGCCGGTTTGTATAAATAAGCGAGCAAATGAATTGATACCTCAGACATTTTAAAAACACACCGAAACCCTTCCTGATACCCCTGCCCCCCTCTAAAGCCCTGAGGACCTGTCAGAAGTGTTCAGATCGTAAACCCTCTTCACTCCGGCCTGTACTATAAAGCTCCTTCTGAAGGGGTCAGAAGTCACCCTACAGCTGGCTAGAAGCGACTCAACCCTGCACCTTCTCTCTTCCAGGCCCCGCTGGAGTCACCTCTCGGGAGGAGGGGCATCAGAAGGAGGAGGACGGGGTACCTGCCTTCAGGGAGCTCCCAGTCGGGCCGTGGGGCAGGGCCTGTAACTGCCCGCAGCTGGTCACAGAACTGCAAGACCTGAGGCCCAGTGACCAGAGGAGTCACATTGGTGTGGAGTCTACAGGGGACTTGTGGAGGCCGAGGAGGCCGGGACATTGCAGGGGACGGCAAGCGAGCAGGGAGTCCTGGGAAATGTGCTGCGTCTGGAGGGACCCAGGGGCAGAGGGGTGGCCTGGTGGGTCTGTGGAGGGCTGGGCAGGAAGGAAGAAGCCCCCAGGCCTTCTGGCTTTGGCATCTTGAGGAGCAAGGGCCTCCTAAGACTGGAAGGAAGACTGGAATGTACCCCCACGAGAACCCACCCTCTCCGGTTAGCTACGTTCCAACACACCCAGGGCCCACTGGGCCGGGGGGCGCTCCCTCCAGTAGGTGCGTCTAGCGCCCCCCCCGCCCCCGGAGGGCTGCGGAGGAGCGGGGCTCTAGGTAGGCAAGATCAAAAGACCCGAATCACCTCTGGGGTCACAGTGACAAAATGCTTATGGGCTGGAAGAGGAAGGAGCCATTCGAGTGAGGAAATGAATGCTGGCCTTTCCCCCCCCCACGAGTAGGCACAATGGGAGCCGGTCGGGAGGGAACAAAGCTGGCCCACTTGGGCGGGAGGCGGGCGGTGCGGAGCGGGCCCTGTTCTCCGGCCCAGGAGTTAATGCAGGCCAGCCACACAATGGGAGCACTGACCCGACCTCGGCTTTAGAGCCACAACACTGCCGAGGTCAGAGCCGCCTGACCCCCAGCGAGGTTAACCACATCAAAGCCCCCGCTGATCGCCCAGCCCACTGTGCCCCTAATGACTGTTAAATTGGAGTTTCCACCAGCTTCGGGCTAGCTACCTCCTCAGGTAGCCCGAGAGCAGGGGTGGGAGCCACCAAGGTGG
This sequence comes from Callorhinus ursinus, assembly GCF_003265705.2. Taxonomy (NCBI): domain Eukaryota; kingdom Metazoa; phylum Chordata; class Mammalia; order Carnivora; family Otariidae; genus Callorhinus; species Callorhinus ursinus. The sequence continues at coordinate 12,608,349 of NW_027397072.1, read as the reverse complement.
GGACCCCTCCAGCCCATCAGCTCACCGACTGAGTGACCTCACCCCTCTTTCAAATTGTTCTGCTGGGCCCACCCCCTCACCCACCCATTCTGCCCAGGGCATCCGTCACACCTCCTGCCTTCCCTGTCGGGTTTGAGGTAGCAAAAGCCACCGAGCTTTTAACTTGCTAGAATGTCGAATCCGTAGGTAAAGAAGTGCAGTGGCCATCCTTTTGTATGGCTTCTGTTTCACGTAGTAGAAAAGTAAGGCACGCCTAACTTCAGAAAACAGAGAAAAACAAAAAGAAGAGAATCGTTCCAGGGAGAAGCTCTCGCTGACATGTTGACATCTTGGTGTTTTCTTGCCGGGCCTCTCTATCCTTTTGTTTTTACATAGCCAGGGTCATGGTGTGTTTCTAATTTCATACCCTGAGCGTTTCGAGTTAACTTGAGAATATTCTCATAAGATTAAAACCTCTTCCTAAACCTGATGTTTTTTTTTTTTTTAAGATTTTATTTATTTATTTGAGAGAGAGAGAATGAGAGACAGAGCGCACGAGAGGGAAGAGGGTCAGAGGGAGAAGCAGACTCCCTGCTGAGCGGGGAGCCCGATGCGGGACTCGATCCCGGGACTCCAGGATCATGGCCTGAGCCGAAGGCAGTCGCTTAACCAACTGAGCCACCCAGGCGCCCCTAAACCTGATGTTTAATATCTACATCAAGGTCCAAGAAAATCACCCAGGATAGCCTAGAATGGGCCACAGTGTGACTAAGCATTCACCCTTAGGTGGTGTCTAATACTTTATTGATACAAATGCTTCTATCATGAACATCTTTGGCACATCCCTGATTATTTCTTTGCAATAGAGTCTCAGAGACACATATGAACTTATCCAATCAAAGGGTATGAACGTTTTAGAAGAAAATTCATTTCAATTATTTTTCAAAGATTTTATTTATTTATTTGAGAGAGAGAGAGCATGACGAGCAGGGGGGAGTAGGAGAGGGAGAGGGAGAAGCAGACTCCCTGCTGGGCAGGGAGCCCCCGATGCGGGGCTGGATCCCAGGACCCCAAGATCATGACCTGAGCTGAAGGCAGAGGCTTAACCAACTGAGCCACCCAGGTGCCCTTTTTTAAAAAAAATGAATAAGAACCGACCCATATGGCATCACTGAGGATACAGGGCCATTAAGATATGGCCTCTACACTTTGAGAGCTCACAGAACATATGCACATATGCGACCATAATGCCCAGGTTAAATGGACCACCGTTACCATTCTGCAAGGGCACAGTTTATAAAAACTACACTGTAGTGTTAAAGAGCAAAGCGGGGGGTGGGTGGGTAAAGTCTTCCCATAACTCTGGGCTTCCCTATAACACAGAGCTTGGAAGTTCTTTCGCCATGTAAGAGTCATTTACATGGCATGCTTGATCTATGATCCCCACTCTTCTTGGAGTCAAGCCTATGGAAGATTAGTAATTTGAGACAGTACAGACACCTGCCACCCCCTCCGCCAGGCTGGTTCCTGCCTCTGGGCCTTCGCTGGAATGGGCCCCTGCTTAGAATGCCTCATCCCAGAAAAGTTCTTAATCAGCCTCCAAAGGGCAGATCCAGTCCCATCCCAGAAGTTTCCCCAGGGCCTCCCCAGCCCACACTGAATTCATTTCAAACCCATTGCCATGACCACAAAGGTTAGCCCTCAATGAAACGTGAGCAACTTGACAACAGAGACCCTGACTTATTCATCTCACAGAACTTGGCATATGACTGGAACCCAGTAATGTTTGATGAATCAGTCAAAAAATATATGCCACTTGTTAAAGGATAAACTGAGGCATATTAAAATGTGGGGAGTTCATTATCTGAGCAAAAACTGATTTCAATTGCAGCACCAAACCAGAATTGGTTAGGAGTGCTCCATGGACAGGAACTAGGGGCAAGACTTTTATGGAGACCAGCGGAAGCAAAGCAAGAAAATTATTTGATTGGCTATTGTTCCAGAGGGTGCCTTACTTGGAAAAGCCTAGTTGGCTCTTTGTGATTGGTTGTCCTTGGGTTTCAATTTCTTAACCTTGAGGCAACTGCAGGCTTAGGTATGGGTTTACTTACTAAGCTGCTAAGCATTAAACCCACCTTAGTCTAATGGCCCCCTAGTGAAATTAATTTAACACGCTCTTTGCTAATTTGCTAATTATTTCTTTTGTGTTCTTCTATCTCTTCAAATAGACTATGTGGCATAATGGTCAAAAGTTTGTGGAGTCAGGGGTAAGATCACATCCCAGCTCCACCTTCACTGGCCTTGTGGCCTTGGGCAATCCCAGTTTTATCTTGTGTAAAATGCCAATAATAATAGAACCTAGCTCTTTGGGATTGTTGTCAGGATAACATAGTTTTGTATCAGAAAGCAAGGAAGCTAAGATACTAG
>NW_027397072.1:12466351-12605843 GCF_003265705.2 Callorhinus ursinus | reverse complement strand
AAGAAAGAAAGAAAGAAAAAGAAAGAAAGAAAAAGAAAGAAAGAAAGGAGGGAGGAAAGTAGGGAGGGAGGGAGGAAGAAAGCCAAAAGGAATGAAATGTGAAATATATAAAAATTCATGAGTTCATGATAATGTTTTAAATGTCATTGTTCACCAAAGAGTTGTTTAGGCACCAAGGCATTCTATGAATTGATGAAAAGGAGGAACCTATCATTTTAAAAGAGAATTAAATAACCCATTTATCTCACATTAATTTGTTAGTATAGAGTCAAGTTTCAAGAATGTTATGCTTTACTGAACAATTAGAATGTGAGTTTTTTGAGGGCAAGAAATGAATTTCTTCTTCTTGTGTGTTTTAATTCCTTCCTTCTTTTGATTGATTGTCTCTTGTTCACCAGTGACCAGGTCGTCCTTAGGCTCTGAGTAGGTACGCCACAAGTATTGGTCAATTCCCACTTCTGCATCTGCAAAAGTCTCCCAACCTCACATTCCTCTACCTTTGACTTGGTAAGAGGCAAGATGAGTAAGTTCTACGGGCAGAAGGCAAGGGCCCTGGGAGGCCACGCTCTGACCCAGGCAGGCAGTTTCCTCTCCTCCTCTTTCCGCCTCACTTCTTTGAAGGGAGAAGAGGAAGGAATCTGCTTTAAGAAACCAGGTCATTAAAGCTAAAAGGGACCATCACAAAAACTCAACCCAACTGCCTTGTTTGCAGATGAAGGGACTGGGGCTCCCAGAGGTTAAGTGACTTGCCCAAGATCACAAAACCAGCCAGCTGGGCTCCAGCCGGGGATTCTTTCCACTCTGCTCTTCTAGTAAAGTCACTGGAAAAGAAATCAAAGTTCCGCTTTAAGATTGCAGAGATGGATTTGTTGAGGCAGTCAAGCTCAGTTCTGCTTCTGGAGAAAGGGAAAAAAAAAAAAAAAAAGAGTGGTTTCAGTCACTCTGGGCGATACCTGTTCTCAGGTGGCTTTCTGCACAGCATTTGCAATGTCATTGGTAGAAATTTTGTGGGTGTGCCAAGGTGAAATCACAGCTTCTTCCAAATGCTCCTGGACCAGAGAGATATGTACCAGGCTCAGAAAGGGCCTGGCATTTCGAGGGAGCACAGGAGCTGTGAATCCCTACCTTGCCACCGCCAGCCCGGCCATGGGTACCAACGCCAAGACATCCAGATCATGCAGCAAGAAGCCCAGTAGAAAACCCCACTGTACATCTCGGTCCAACGGGAAAGGAGTCTTCAGAGCACGGGGGGTTCACAGCTAGGCCAGAAGTTTCAAAGGGTGGCTGAGATAGAGCCTCAGAGGATGGCCTCAACCAGGGCCATGGCTTAAATGACATCAAAACATGGGTGTCACCGACCCTGAGATCTCAACCTGACCTCTCCTCTTCCACGTGAGTGTCTAAAGGCACCATTATATGTCTGCTGTAGAGTTGGTTTCCTGTCTCATCCCCTCTCTCTTTTACTTTCTCCTTTTTCTCTCTCTCTCTCTTATGCTCTCCTTAAATATTCTTCCCACAGTCTACCCATGTAGAAATGATACATTCCACACAGTTGTTCCAGGCCAACATCTAGGAGTCGTCATGACCCTGCTGCTTCCAGCCCCCTCTAGGTCCATCCATCAGCAAGTCCTATTGGCTCTTCCTCCAAATCACTTCCAAAGCCTGACCACTGCCACCCCCTTTCACTACTACCAGCCCATCCAAACCATAGCCATCTCCAGCCCATGCTGCACCTGCTCCTAACTGTTCCCCTTCCATTCGCAGCTCACCCTTAACCCCCATGCTCCTCCCAACAAGGATCACCTTCTTAAAATATGAACCAAATCAGATCACTTCCCCAGTCAAAGCCTCCAGTGGTCTCCTACTGCATCACATAAAATCCTCAGCCTCCCCAGAGGGCCCCTGCCTCTCTGCTCCTATCCAGGCCCCTTCTCTCACCAATGTACACAAACCTCATGGCATTTCTATTCTTGGAATGCATGAAGTCAAGGCCACCATCTAAGAATGTTCTCCACATAACTGCTGCCATCATACCCTTCTGGGCTCAACTCAAATGTCAACTTCACAGAACACCCTGCTGAGCCTACTCTACATTGTTGCTTTTCTCTTTTCTCTTTTCTCTTTTCTCTTACAGCGCTTACCACTACTCTCCTTAACACTATATTTATTCTTTTGAATGTGTGTTCATCCCCACTTTCTAGTGTAGGCTCCAGGAGGATAGGACTTGGCTGGTCTTGCTCAGGAATGCATCCTCTGTCCCTCGCACATCACAGGCGCCAATAATTTGTTGAAGGTATGAATTCAGCTTTTAAGGGGGGTTGAGCCAAGTGGAGAGCCTCTACGAGCCAACAAAAAGAAAATCTCCTTCAAGAAACCTTGCTGACCACTTCCAGGACCCTGCCGGGCCCCTGGTGATCTATACGCTACCAGTTCTCCAACCTGGCTACTCACTCAGTGGAGTCACAGGGTGAGTTTTGAAAAACACTGATGCCTGGGTTCTATCCCCAGCCAGTCTGATTTAATTTGTCGAGGGTGTGCCTGGAGACTGGGGACATTGGAAATTCCCCAAGTGATTCTAATATGCTGCCAAGTTTGGGAATCACTGGTCTACACCTCTTAGGAAACAGTCTGCCGAAACCAAACATTATGCACAATCCACATTATTTCCATCTCTGAGGCTCTATCGTATTGTTAGAGCAAGGCTCTCTGTTTAGAGGATGTTCTTCAGAGTTCTCCTCTCTCCAGATGTCAGCCCCTCAGGACTTCCTGTCCCTTGGATACATTGAGCGTCAGCTGGGATGCCATCTTCCACATGCCTAGCATGGTTTTAACATTCTATCTCATTAGACTGTCGAATTCTCTCTGACGCACATGACACTGCCTGAAATTATCCTCATTTTACAAATTGAGGCACAGAAGGGCTAAGCGACTTGCCCACATCCCCCAGGGCTTCCTGGGGAAAAGCTGGGACTGGAACTCGGGCACAGTGGCTTCCTGAGGCCATGCCCTTACTTGGAGATGGTCCTGCCTCGAGGGCTGATATTCTGTTACCAAATCCTAGCTTTACCAAATCTCTCTGCAAGTCAAGGACTTCTTCAAGTAGTAAATGAGGTGTAAAAAGAACCCCCTAGGAAGGGTGTCATGAGGCCTGATGGAATTAATCACTGTAGGGCCTGCCACATAGGAGGTGCTCTGATGTGTGTCCCAGGTCTCCTATCTACTAGCTGTATGACCCAGGCAAGTCATTTAAACTCTCTGGCTCTCAGTTTCCTCATCTATAAAATGGAGGTAGTAATATTGCCCCATGATTGGTAGAAATCATGAAGATTTCGAGACAATCGAGTACAATAATGTATTTAAAGAGCTCAGAAAATAGATATTAGTTGTTGATGGTATTATTTTATTATTCCACTCCTACCCTTGTCCAGATGTGCACATTTTACAGTTTAATCAGAGCATGGAAACCATCTCAGTGTCTCTGTTCTCATCAAGGCCATACCTTAGTCATCTTTCCATGATGCCATTGTTTCTTTAATTACCATCTTAGTGGCGGTAGACTAGGCCACCAAGGTGCTGACCCATCGGCAGATGGGTTTTCAATTCCACGGGGAAGTGGGGATCGATTTCATCTAAGAGGAGATTTAGATTTTGAAACTGAGCACACTCTTTCTAAAGAAATCTCTTGATGAGTATAAGCCGGAATGTGAAAAGATGGGAACCGGGAAAGGGCCCTCGTGAGCTTCAGGTGCATGATGCTTACTTTACACCTGGGGAAGCAGAGACCCAGAGAAGGCAGGGGAATTGCCTGAGGCCACCCAGCACAGTGGAGACCTCAGCAGGAAGAAAGCCAGGTAATAAGTGGAGCCCACAAGCCCACAGGAAGAAGACAACAAGAACATGGCGTTTTAGATTCAGGAGAATATTCTCTGGGCTGGCTACATACAGCTGGGAGGACTTGGGTGATTACTATTCCTCTCTGGGCCTAAACCGCCTCCCCCACCGATTGCAGAAGTATGTGGACCCAGCAGAATATTCCTAATTGAGGTTGGGTTCCTTTTGAAATTTATTTTCTTTTGTTTTTTTTTTTTTTTCTTTTTTTTTTAATGCCCTGTTTGCTGGTCTCAAAAATTTGGCCCTCAAGGAAGTATGACTAAGCTGATACTCTACACAGGATTTTTAAATTTATTATCTATTTGGGCAAATGTCTTCAAGATAGCTAATAGTGACAAGGAAACTGAGGTTCAAAGACACCAAGGGACTCATCTGACGTCATCCACCCTGCTGGTGAGAAGCATAGATTCAAACTCATTCTTCCAGGTCCGTGCCTTTTCCAGCTGTGCTTTGCTGGAGTGACTTTGGTGTTATTATTATTATTTAATAATTAGTTAATAGACCCAATAAATCCCGGCAGATTTCACATCCACACTGTGAAAACTCGAAATATCAACATGCTAACCGAAATTATTTTTTATACATTTATAAGCATATGTAAGTCACTCGCTTATTTCATTCATTCAAAAGGTGTTACCAGTAACCAAATGGACACCAAGAAACCCTTCTGCCACCAGTGTGCTTGTGAATTACACACATGCCTTGGCTCCAGAGGGGATCAGTGCAGTTCCTACATATTTCATAGTTAAAAGCTGACAAATATTTATTGCAAAACTGCCTTGTGCCAGTTACCATCCTGGGCAGTGTCTCTACGCTAGAGGATAAGCCAGCCAGAGCTGTGCACCTTCCAAGGGTCGGGAGCAAAGGTGTCAGGGGTTGAAAGGCAAGTTTTCCAAACTCCTCATCACGATGGGAGTCCCTAGTTAGAGAGGATGCTTGGACCTCTGGGATTGCTTTGAAAGGCTTTTGGGAAAGAGGCCCTGTGGGAAATGCCTGGAACTCTCTCAAATTGGCTTCATTTCAGACCCCCAAGACCAAGAAAGCATTCAAAGGGGAGTCCTGAAGGAACCATTTATATGGAGATCTTCTCGGGGGGCTGCTCAGGAGCTTGGACGCAGTCCATGGCTAACAGGACTATTTCTGTTCCAACCAGAAGACGCCTAACTATCTCAGGCTTCTAACCAGTTATAATGGCTAAGTACACCCACTTTAAAAAGAAAGAAAGAGAGACAAAAAAAAGAAAATGAGAAAGAGAGAAACAAAGGGGGGGAGGGAGAGAAAGAAAGAGAAAGAGAGAGAAAGAAAAGAAAGAAAGAAAGAAAGAAAGAAAGAAAGAAAAATATAGTCAAAGAAAAAAAAAGGAGATGTGTTTTTCCTTTAGTCTTGTGGTATTGTGGAGCACTCTAACTGGAAAGGACCCCCCCATCTTAGCATCTAGATGTTTGGAGTTAGAGGATCCTGATTCTCACTCAAGAGAAATCCATGAGGAATGAGGGATGGACAAAGAATCGTCTGCGGGGCCCATGTTACAAATCTCCATACACACTCCCTCCCAGACTGGACTTTTGGTACATTTGGGAGCCTGTGATATTTTCCAGCAGCAACCCCATTGTGAACAGGACCTGCCCTCCCCTCCCTCCCCCCACCCCTCATCCTCCACCCCTCCCAGAACCTGCAGTGGTAGAAGGGCAGAGCTTAGGAGCTGGGAAATGTTGTGTGTACAAATCCTCACCCCCCCAAGTCTCAGTTTTCTTTTGTGTATAAAATGGGGATAGTCCTTGTGAGGGTGACATACATCAGTCCCTATAAAACACTTACTTTCTGGTAAGAGGTAACGCCTTTCCCCACTTTGCAAAGACTTTATGCGGGGTTCCTTGGGGCACACAAACGTTTTCAGAGAATAAATTCCCCTTCCAGATCCTCAGCTTCCATGTACACTCTTACCCAAACCGGACCGGGGGTCCCGCGGAGCTCAGGGTCACTCGGAGACCAAGGTGGACACCGAGCTAAGTCCTAAAGGCTCCTTAAGCATTCAATTGAGAAGAGAATGAAGAAGAGTTCCAGCCGAAGGACCCCCTCGAAGAAAGGTGAGAAAGCTTGCCAATGCCCAGGCGGACAAGGAGACCTCTGATTTATCTTGCAACAGTAAAAATGTCAGGGTGCCTCTAAGCTAGTTAGTCCTGCTGTCAATAAGTGCCGGTTGACCTAATGATTAACTAATTGATAACAAAGAGTTCCTAAGGGCTATCTCCTCATTAGAAGCCTTTGTGATGTTGATTGAACTAAGTAGGATCTCTGAAAGCATTTAGGCTCCGTGGAGACAGCTGTCACAGGGTTTTCCTGCCTGAGCACCTGAGGGAACTCGGGGAGTGCTGGGCGGAACCAACCAGCAGGGGAAGGAGGCTCTGGAGAACAGCCAACAACAGTCTTTGCCCTCATATTTGCGACAGCTCAATGTTATCCCGACTTTCTTGCGTGAAGATAGGTTCTCGCTCTTTCCCTCTTCTCTTGTATTGTTTGTAGTTCATCCTGGCACTGTCCCAAGCAGCCCCAAAGCACCAAAGGTGTCTTCTTGTCTGGCACTGGCAAATTTCCTACTGACCACATTGTGTTTGTCTATACACCAAGGCCTCTAGACCGACGCTTCTCAAACTTTACTGTGCCTTTGGCTCCTGGGGTATTTTGTTTGAATGCGGGTGCTGACTGAGTCAGTGTAAGATGGAGACCACCGTCCAGGGTTTCAAACAAGCTCCCAGGGGATGCCCGTGTTGCTGGTCCACGGACCCCACTTCGAGTAGAAGGCTGGGGTGGTAACTGTTCCGCACTTGCTCATTATAGCAAAATCTCCTCGGGAGAGTATCACAGAACGCAGGAAGCTCACTGATTGATAGGATTTTCTCTGATGACAATCTCCATCACCGGTACAGCAACTTAGTATTTACAGGGTCATTTTCTGTCTTTCTTCTTAGTGCTCTTCCACCCACCCTGTGAAGTATTCCAAGGAGACTTTTCCTCCCCGTTTGTCAGAGGAGGGAAGAGAGGCTCATCAGGGAGGTCCCCACTTTCCAAGCAGCTCTGGTCTGTGTGGCACTGACCCACCTTGCCCATGCCTGTTCTCCCACTGGCTCCCAACCCACAGGTCCGGTGGCCTCTGTTATGGAGCAGAGGGAGGAGGGGGATGGAGAGCTTCCCAGTAAGGGAACACCTTCTCATACCCACTGATGATCGGGAAGTCACCACTGCCGGGGTCCACTCTCGAATCATCCTCTTTTCTTGGGCCTCAGCACATTCCTCCATACTTAAAATAGCCCACAAGGCACTGTGGGTGGGAAGGCAAGCTGGTGCGACCACTCTGGAGAACCGTATGGAGGTTCCTCAAAATTTTACAAATAGAGCTACCCTACGACCCAGCAATTGCACTACTAGGAATCTACCCAAAGTATACAAAAATACAGATTCAAAGGGGCACATGCACCCCAATGTTTATAGCAGCATTATGAATAGCCAAACTATGGAGAGAGCCCACATGTCCATTGACTGATGAGTAGATAAAGAAGATGTGGTATATATATACAGTGGAATGTTACTGAGCCATCAAAAAGAATGAAATCTTGGGGGCGCCTGGGGGGCTCAGTCAATCATCTACCTTTGGCTCAGGTCATGATCTCAGGGTCCTGGTATCAAGCCCCATGTCGGTGTCCCTGCTCGGAGGGAAGTCTGTGTCTCCCTTTGCCCCTCCTCCCGCTCATGCTCTCTCTCTCTCTCTCTCTCTCTCTCTCTCTCTCAAATAAATAAATAAAAATCTAAAAGAAAATCAGAACGAAATATTGCCATTTGCAATGACATGGATGGAGCTAGAGTGTATTATGCTAAGCGAAATAGGTCAGTCAGCAAAAGACAAATGCTCTATGATCTCACTTACCTGTGGAATTTAAGAAAGAAAACAGATGAACATATGGCAAGGGGTAAATGAAAAAATAGAGAACAAACTGAGGGGTGCCGGAGGGAGGGGGTGGGGGATGGGTTAGACGGATGATAGGGATTAAGAAGCACACTTGTCGTGTTGAGCACTGGGTGTTGTATGTAAGTGATGAATCACTGAATTCTACTCCAGAAACCAATATTGCACTGTATGGTAACTACCTAAAATCAAAAAAAAAAAAAAAAAAAAAAAAAATAGCCCATAAGCCTCTTGTGCCCTCAAAGCCATCTTTCCTCTCCTCTTCACAACAACCTTGCAAGGTAAGGTTTGCTTTTCTCCCTTTTCCAGTTGAGGAAAGAAAAGCCTAAAGAAGCTAAATGACTTGCTCAAGGTTACCCAGTTAGTTGCAGGGCAGGACTCAGAGTCAGAGGCCCCGGGCACTCGGGGTCTGTTCCCGCAGAAATCCGTTTACGTCTCTTCAATGTACTACTATCCTGTTCATGTCTACGTTCCCCCACATCACAGTGTCTTCCTATTCTAGAAATGCCTGTGGTGTTCTGGAAACATCTGCTGAACAGAATTAAACTGAATTGAACTGAACGATGGTTTATAATACATTATATTTCAATAGCTGATTGCCTCCTGAAATGACTTGGAAAATAGGAACACAGCATTGCATTCTCTAAAGTTAGGACAACATTGTGCTTCTGAAATTGCTAGAAAATATTATAAATGGAAGTACAGTTATACACAGGGCAGCAGAGGGATGATATTTTTTTCTGTTTTATACTTTAATGCAGGCGAAAGATCCAACCTGTGCATAAGTTTCTTTCCCCCCCTTTTTTTATTTCATTCTTAGCAATAAAAAATTTCAGCAATAACAACAGCTACTCTTTTTTTTTTTAGCATTCATTATTCACTGGATATCGCATTAGGTATACGTTATTTCATGTAAATCCTTACAAAAAGCCTAGAAAATAAGTGTTGTTATGTTCAGAGCTACGGAAAATGATGCTCGGCAAGCTTAAGTCCCTGGCCCCAAATCACATCCCTGGTAACGGGGTTTCCGTAGTTCCTCTGACTCTGTCTCTCTTCTTTGTTTCTACCATGGTATCTTCCCAGTAATGATGCAAAATTGATTTGAAAATGAGATCAAATTGACTAATATGAACACTTTGATACTGCCTACAATATTGAGATCATTTTCTCATATTTGTGATTTTCTGTTCTCTACTCCACCCCATCCTCCTACCCCACCCTCGAAACAGATGCGCCAATGGCTAGGTGACAGTGGAATGAGATCAAGCCCAGAAGGGTTATCATTATAAAAAACCACCCAGGTTCAGCCCCCAAAGAAACCATTGCACTTGGAGGTATGTTCCCCGTGACACTTTCTTTACCTAGAGCCCATCTTTCCCTTTCTGTCTAGACCAGATTGTATTGCTTTTGGCCCAAGTCCTTGCAACACTTACAGTGAGTAGAAAGAACAGGTACAGAGTCATCAGAGAGAGTCATCAAGTGGAGATATATTTCCAAGCATGAAAATATTAACATTTTGGAGCTCGTTTCATAAAAAGAACCATCACACAAATACCTTACTCAGTCTCGTTCATTCAACTCAAATACCTGTTGAAAGAATGAAATACAGCGTCTAAAGTGAATTTTGCTCTGATTTTTCAAGTGTTGAAAGGAAAAAGAGATCATAAAACTACGTTCATGCCTGGCTCAAATTGTCAGTAATTTCCCTTTTATAGAATTGATCCTCCCTGAATGACTTCCCCTGAGTTCCTGGCATAGTTTCAGACATGAAAAGCAGGATTAAAATGTTGAAGAAGACCCTCCAGTTCAGCAGTGTGCTGGTCCCAAGTGCATGGGTATCTGCCTCTGATAGAAAAATGGTCACTGCCTTGGAAACACACACACAGGCAGTACTGAGGCAGGGAACACAACTGTGACCTCCTCTCGTTGCCTTATACAACCCAGGGAAAGAGTGGAAGGGAGACAGAAGTGTTTCTCTCCCTATGCCTTTTATCCTCCGGACTTGATAACATGCACGGCATCAGCACCAATAACGTATTTGTTGGCGGGATGGAAGAAGAAGGGAGGTGGGTGGGAGGCTGGAAGACCTCCATCCTGCTCATCAGGATAGGAGAGAGGCATGCCAAGAAGTGCAGCCACGTGAGCAAGGAGGCGGGGGCGTGGACTCTTGGTGCCAGGGGCCGGGACAGGGAGAGCAGAGCAGAACCCAGACCAAGGAGCTTCCCACACCAAGCTGAAGAGCTCGGTCTTTATTCTCTAAATGACAGTCAATGGGTCAATGAACGATCTCTAGGAAAGAGAGAGATACATAGAACTGTGTTTGAGAAATAGCATTCTGGCCGCAGAGGGGAGATGATGGGTTGGTGAGGAGTCGCTAAGGGTGGTGGAAAGAAGCCCTGCGGTCACGGGGGCCGTGGGGAGGCAGGAGCAGGTGCAGATGGAGGGAGGTGGGCGCTGTAAAGGCAGGAACCCCCAGGGCTTGGTGCCTGCTTGGGTGCTGGGGTGAGAGACAGGGGTGGGGTGGGGGGTATCAAGGCTGACCCCCAGACTTCTCCCGCACAGGCGACACAGGGGGAGAAGCAGGTTGAAAATGTCCAGGGAGGAACATGAGAAATAGCTACCCTCTGTTGCTTTTCTGTTTCCCTTTCATTTAGTTTGGACAAGAGAGGCAACAGGAGTTCAATGACGCCTTTCTCTTTCCAGCCGCTCTGGTCATTCAGGGAAGGCGACGGGGAGGGGAGCGGTGCGGAGGGCGAGGGCAAGGGTATTAGCAAACACGGAGCTAAAGCCGCGCAGGGGTTGTTAAACAGAGAGCCGGGCGCCGGGGAGCACCTGCCGCGTGTGGGGCGCCCTGCGCCACCGCCACCAGGTCCCCGCTCTGGCCGCTCCCCCGGCAAGCTCTTTCCTCTGCATTTGGGACTCTGGAAGACCTTGGCCCCCGGGGACCAGAAGCAGAAGCCAGCAAATGCCAGGTGACCCAGGCTGAGTCTCCACAGAGACCTCCTCGGGGTCCAGGTGGCTCCCCACGCTCTTGAAGCGGGACCCCCTTCCCACCATGGCCCCCCTCACAAAGATGGGCTGCTTTTCATCCTCCAAGGTCTTCCTTCTCTGTCTCTGCCTCTGCCTCTCTCTCGCTCTGCCTCTCAGTCTCTCTCTGTGTCTCTGTCTCTCTCAATCTGTTTCTGTCAATCTCTCTCCCTCTGCGTCTCCCTCAGTCTCTGTCTGCCACCTGTCTCTCATGTCTCTGCGTCTCTCTTTCAATCTCTCTCTGTCTCTCTGCATCTCTTGCTCAGTCTCTCTCAATCTCTCTCTCTCTCTCTCTTTTCAGATTTCAAAGCAAGCCCTTGAAAGACGGACTATTCAGGGCAGGCAGAATGAGGCCTCGCTCGGGCCCGGGCCGCAGTCAAAGCCACCACACTTCTAAAGGGGCTGCAGGCTGGTCTACCCGGGAGCGGGCGGTGGTGGCGCGGTGGCGGAGGCGGGCGGCCCTGCAGCCGGACTGGCCATCTGTATGCAAATCTCAGCAGACCCAGCAAACTTGCATCAGCCTGGCCGGCCGGCGGGCTTTGCACTCAGCAATTATCAGTGTGCATCGGGCCTTTGTGCCCGCGGCCCGGCTTTGTGGGTGCCGAGGCTGCCCAGCACCTGCACCTCGGAGGTGGCAGATGGCAGGACTTGGCAGCAATATGGAAGTTTGCCTGAATGTGGCCGAGCCACAAATGGACATCTTTTATTTCTTCCTGGGGGTGGGGAACAGAAGAGAGGGGATTAGTGCTGGATTACCATCCATTCACGCACTGGGCAAATATTTATTGAGTGCCTACTATGTGCCCTCCAACCCTCGTTGCGGGGAGGAGTTCCACAAAGGCAGGACATGGGGTGGGTGTTATACTAGAAGGAAAAAAAAAAAATCTGGGAAGGGGCTACTGGCATTCACAATTGCTCCATATACAATTGGCAAGGCGGGTTCGGTTCCTGGGGACCCTCCCCCTCCCTGCCCCCCACAGAGCCACCTCCCGCCTGGCCCCACGTGCCCACACCGTGCAAGGGCCATGAGTTCTTTCTACCCAAAAGTGCGTGTTGTCTCGAACCCCAGCTGAGGCGGGCCTCTGCCAAGGACTCCAGGTGAAGCCAGGAAAGTGCTGTTTCCCTGTCAGTCTGCCCTCAGAGTGGGAAATGATTCAGGTCCGCTGTGGAGACAGGCTGTGGTCACCGTCCTGCTGGAGAAGGAGCGTCCTCCCGGACACGCCTGGGTGAAGCCATCATTCTGTGGAGCCCCAGTGGGCTCTGCACAATTTCGAACCCTTGCCACAAACGCAAGCTTAGAGATGCTCTCAGCCATTCTGTGAGTGGGTGTTTTCTCCATCCTGTGGGAAGGGGGCTGATTCGGAGAGCTTCACTGAAGACAGAGATTGAGGGTGAGCTGGGGGGCGGGGGGAAGAGGGGAGAGACCCGACTATCCCCCGGTCTCCTGGCCCCAGCATTGAGCTGTGGGGTGGTGGGCAGATCTTTTCTTGAAAGTTAGTTGTTCTCTGCTTAAAATGACCACTGTCATGCCAGCCTATTTAGAGAAACATTTGGACAGGGCCTAAAAATCCTTTTTTGTTTCCAAACAATGTATCGCCTGGCCCTGTCACTCCACACCTGAACCTCACTTCATCCTTGACCCTCTACCAACCCATCTCTTACCCCACCCATCCCTGGTTCTCACCCCATCTCATCCTCTCATGAGTTCTGAGCTCCTTGCTTGGTTATATTGGCCACGAACTACGTCCTGTGGGAGCCAAAGGCTTTGGGGCCATACCTGCCAAACTCCTGCCCTAATATACGGAATGAATTGTGTGAGAACGTAAATGGAATGCTCTAGGGAAGCTGCTGGGGTTCCTACATGGTCAATCCATAAGAACAATGAGTAAGTAATATTCCCTGCTCGTTAATGAAAACAGAGCCACCAGGCAAGACCGACGTCTATGCCAACACCTCCAAGGGAGAAAGTCAAGGCTGGGATGAAATGAGAATCAGGGATGAGGAAGCCTCTGGGTGGGTTTTGGATCAGCTGAGGGAAGGAAGGATTGGGGCAGGGACGGGACAGGATGCCTGTTGCCCATATCCACTGATAATAACCAGTCCTATTGAGACGCCTGTGTGGCTCAGTCGTTGAGCGTCTACCTTTGGCTCAGGTCATGATCCCGGGGTCCTGGGATCGAGTCCCTCATCGGGCTCCCTGCTTAGCGGGGAGCCTGCTTCTCCCTCTGCCTGCTGCTCCCCGCCCCGCTTGTGCTCTCTCTCTCTCTCTTTCTCTGACAAATATATAAAATCTTCAAAAAAAAAAAAAAAACAAATACTATTTATGCAGTTTGACAGCACACAGCCAAAGCGACCCATGTGGTAGATGGTGCTGGGACTGTCTTCAGTCACCAAGTTGCAGACCCCTGGGAACTGACCCTGAAGACAGGGTCTTTTTCTGCCCGTAATTCCCATCCTAAAACAGCTCCCAGTCCCCCACCACCCCCATGCCAGGGTTGGGGCTCTACCTAGCGTCCTGGATTCCAGGAGGTACCAGGTGGGCTGGAACACAGCCCATCTGCATACTTCCTGAAGGAAGCTAATTCAACTTAACACACTGGTAATAGGCGAGGAGGCCATCATCAACAGGATGAGTAATTTTTTTTTTTAAGATTTTATTTATTTATTTATTTGAGAGAGAGAGAATGAGAGACAGAGAGCACGAGAGGGAAGAGGGTCAGAGGCAGAAGCAGACTCCCTGCTGAGCAGGGAGCCGGACATGGGACTCGATCCCGGGACTCCAGGGTCATGACCTGAGCCGAAGGCAGTCGCTTAACCAACTGAGCCCCCCAGGCGCCCCAACAGGATGAGTAATTTTAAACGGGGTGAGCAAAAACCCTAAAAGGGAAAAAATCCAGAGGTGCTCAGAGCACAGTGGGTTGCCTGATTCAATTTAAACAAGTTAGTGAGGAAAGAAGTACTTCAGTGAAGTCAGGAACTACAGGGCACGTGGGGCCCTGACCCTCGATGTCAAGAGGCAAGACTGGTTCCGGGTCAATGGGAAGCCCCATGGAGCTATGGGCACAGAATGTGACCCGCTCAGGTCTCGGCCAGCTCTGGCTGGAGGGGCTTGAGGCGGTTGGAGCAGAGAGGCGAGGAGAGGCAGGGAGTGGGGAAGCAAAGGGCGGAGGCCTTTTAAGATAAGTAGATGTTTCTTCCTTGATACAGGTTGAGGAGGACGGGAATAGGGCAAAAGGAGAAGAATTCTGTTGCCTGGAGTCAGCATTTTTATCTGTCAATTTGGGATACTATGACCTATGGAAGGGCTATAATTAAGCCAGGAATGTATGGGAATGGGCCTGGTACATGGTAGGACATCAGTATCCGTTTTATGAGGGATGACTCAGTGAAGGGCTGGAAGAATGGAAGGCAGGGTGGACAGGTGAAGGCCTAGTAGATGGAGGGAAGGAGGGAGAGACAGATGGACAGTTGCTGAGTCCTTCAAGATCTTGTTCAGATGCTGCCTCCTCCAGGAAGTCTCCCATGACCTCCATTTTACTAACCCCCACCTGCCATGGGACCCCTTTCACTATTTCCCCCAACAATAAAATAATTTTGTCCTCTCTCAAGCTGCCATGGAGGACCCACCCTTACGCACTGCGGTGGCCATTTGCTCATTGAATTCTGTTCTCGCTTCACCTCACCTCTAACCATGGTCTCTTTCAGTGACACCACCTGAAAATAGGGTCTGGGCAAACATTTACCTGTTGGGTTCTTAGAAGGGATATATGCTTCTGAATACAGAATTTTTAAGATGATTTGATTTATCCCCAAACCGGACCCCACACTCAGTGTGGATCCTCGAGCAAATACACTGAATCCCACAGGGCTCCATCCCTCACCTGTAAGGTGGATATCTCCCTCATGGTGGGAGGATGCCTCGGGCCCCCAGAGTTCCTCAGGGAGGGGCAGGTGGGGCCCTTGCAAAGGAGCCATGGAGGGAGAGTGAGCTCCATGAGTGATCCTCAAGCAAGCTGGCTTTGAAAGCCCAGGGTCATCCTTCCCCTGCTCCCTGACAGGAAGTGCAGTAGTCCCATGGGACTTAGGCTTTTATCTCTAGCTAGGAGCCCCCACTCCCCTGGCTCCATGCCCACATCCCACAGGACTACAGTATGCTCAAGCAGAGCAGATCCTTTGGAGGCACAAGAGGGCTCCAATATCCTCACTGAAGTGAAATCAGCCAGCTCTGAGAGATGCCACCATGAGAATATATCCATGAGAATGTATCATTCTTTGAGACTGGGGTTCCCTTCCCCTTCTCAAGTCCCATCTGGGACTGAGAATTTTACAGCAGATGCAACAGAGAATGGAAATAAGCATGAGGGAATTCTATTCAACATTCTAGAAGGGTCCTTGAGTTCCTTGTCTGGATATTATTTTTTGGTTTTGGTTTTATAAACAAGCTGGAAACCTCCTCTGACTCAATGTTGGAACTAGGAATGTGGACACAGAAGAAATCCTTAGGTCGGATCTCCCTCCTAGTGCACACACACACACACACCACACACACCACACACCTTTCCCACCTTCTTGTCTCCTGAATCCTGTCAGCAAGAGAGAAAGATCCTGCCCCACAGGCCCTCTGCAACTCCGCTGAATGGCTCTGAATGCCAAGAAGTTCTTCCCTTGGTTAGGACCCTGCCGCACAAATTAGGTCTCCACATTAATCCAGATTCCTCACGTCCACCAGGAGACCTCTGATCCCAGGGGATCTTTCCCTCTTCTGAATTTTCTGAGAGTAAAACTCATTTGACCCCTAACATGGATAATGCGCTGTTAAGGGATTTTCCACGTGCAAATGTGTCTTCTCTTCCGCCTTACTTTGGGTTGCGATGGTGAAGACCACAGACAGGACAACTTCACCAATAATGATGGTTTCTTCTTCTCAGCTCTGGAGGTTGGAGGGCTGGGATCAGGGCGTGAGCATGGTTGGGCTCTGGTGTGGGCCTTCTTCCTGGCTTGTCCTGGCTGTGTCTTCACACCTTCCTCTGCGGACAGGGGCATGGATCTCATTCATGAGAGTTCCCCCCTCATAACCTAATTACCTTCCAGAGGCCACCACCTCCCAAAACCAACCTGTTGAGATTTCAACGTAGCGTCGGGAGCACCAACATTCAATCCATAGCACTCTCTCTTCTAACCCAGGGTTGGGGCTCCTGGGAGGAAGGTCTGAATCCTATTCATCTCTATGCCCTACTGTCTTTGTCTGGTGCCTGCCACAGAGGGGGTACTTCTTCATTCTCTGAGCAAACATTTACTGAAATTCTACTTTGTGTCAGACACTGGGGACACAGAGATTAATAAAGCACCATCACTTCCTTCAAGAAGCTAAATCTAGCCCCGAAATATTTGTTGATTGGGTGATTTTAACTTGAGGCTGATTTAGGCTAAAAAAAAAAAAAAGTCATAAGACTGCATTCCACGGGGACACTTTGAGCTGCTTGGGATGGTGCCAGAGGGAAAAGCAACCCCACCCTCTACCCTCGCTGAGTCCCTCTAAACCCACAGAAGGACTTTCCTGACCGCATACGAGGGCAACGCCTGGTGGGTCTGTGGTGAACAAGAGACAAGATGGTATCATGAGGCCCCAAGCTCTGTTTGTCTCTCACTGTGAGACCCATCTGACTTTTCCAGACACCTTGAGTCTAAGCACCAGGAGAGCAACTAAGGTTGTTTTAATGGAGTTACAAGGACCTGGGTTTTAAATCTGCGAGCAAATCACTTAATCTCTCTGAGCCTCAGTTTCCTGACTTGAAAAGGGAGATAAACTACCCCCGTCCAAGGATTGTTGTAAGGATGAAATGAAATAATGTGTGCCTGGTGCAGAACTCACCAAACATTCTCCAAAACAGGGAGTTGTTATGAACCTTGTTGGCAGAACCCATGATCAGGGAAGCAATGGAAGAGACAGCTCTTATGTCCCAGGAAGACACAGGTGTGCAGTGGGTATGGCTTTGGGGGCATGCTGAGGCCCCAGACATGAGGCAGGAAGGCTGTGCTGTGCCTCCAAAAACTCTCAAGGGCTACTGATCAGCGTATTGCCAGAACACTCGGGCACGGCCATTTCCTAGCCGGTCCACACTCACCTGTCCCCAAAACAAGGGGACCCCAGGCTTTCCAAAAAACTGACTCTGGTTACAAACAGTTTGTATATTTAGAGCACTGCTGTGTTAAACAGAGACCAGAAAGGCTCTGGATACCGAGGGGCCTCAAGGCCCATGCCGCGCTGAAACCCAGCACATCTCTGCTCCCCGCCGCAGAACCAGCTGTACGCCCCAGAGAGCCTGACCCATTGCTCGCCATTATTCCCTTCTCTCTGAGAAAGTCCAGAGGGCAGAATCACAGCGCAAACACTTCGGCGGCAAGAGTCACAGAGCACACAGAGAAAGAAAGAAAGAACCACATTGTGCAATGTGATTCCGGATCAGATGTCATTTTTGGAGGAACAGAAAGCAGCATGGGATGTGTGTGTGTGTGTGTGTGTGTGTGCGCGCGCGCGTGCGCGTGTGCGTGTGCATGCACGTATGTGAGTAGAAGGAGAGAATGGCCCTGGGAACCAGAAGATGAGTTCTTGATTCGTATCTGCCAGGAACCAGCCATGTGGGACAAGTCAACCAGTTTTTCTAGGCTGCTTCTGAAAATACAGGAGACCAGAAGAGATGGGTTCTGTAAGTCTCCTGCTGCATATGCACAGACTCATAGAGACACATGGGTGCTGACATACCTAATCAATGAAGATATATATAATCTGTAGGGATATAGATACACGTGCTTAATCATCTGTTCATGCTCTCAATGTGAAGTCTCTGTGCTTCTGGCATGGCTGAGCCATGAACTTTTTCCAGCATATCCCCTAGAAGCATTTACCAGATCTGTCACACATGGATTTTCAAAGGGAGAAAGAGAGAGAGAGGAAGGAAGGGAGGGAGGGAGGGAGGGAGGGAGGAGCGAGAGGGAGGGAAGAGTCAGTCCCAGGCCTCGGTGGGTCCAAAGCCCGTGCCCGTTCAGAGCTGCAATGCCAACCACGTAGGTGTATACACGTGTGTTTATGTATGTAGGGATGTGTGTGTGTGTGTGTGTGTGTATTTCCTTTCCTGTCACTAAGAAGCATCCTTGGGCCATTTTAAATCATTTAGAAAGCCAACTTGTCTTTTCTTTCCCAGCTACCAGTAAGAAAATGGTGACCAAAGCCAAAGACCCGTCTCCTCACATATGTGTTTTTCCTCTGAAGCCTAACAGCACCAAGCCGGCTCGGAAACAAAGGAAACCTGGGCCTGCCCTCTTGAATCTGGAACCCCTCCTGTGGGAGACCCGGGCCGGGGCATTCTCCACAGAGCCCTCGCGTAGTTTGTCTGCCGCCACCAGCTCCTAACACATGGAATCAGCCCCCTTCCTTAGGAAACTCCTCAGGCACCCACTGAGCTCATCGCTAGGAGACATTCCCAATCAGAATGGCAGGAAAATTCCATGGGGAAGCACAGCCGAAGCCACTTGATTCACTACCCAGCAGGACTCCCGCCGTATCATTCTGGAAAGGCAAGTCTGAAGTTAGAGAAAATTCTGGCGAAAGCAATTTCCTGACTCCCTAAATAATCCTCTGTAGACGACCAGCCATGCTCCCAGAACCTTCTCGCGGACGCTCACCTTAGCTCTCGCTGTTACGATTTCATTCCTGCCCTGCCTCATCTGTTCTCAGTGCGCAGAGACAAAGCAGGGCTCCCTTCTGAATGACACCCATTCACGTCCCCCAACATGGTGATGAGACCCCCCGGGGCCGGCCTTCTTCGGTTAAATGATCTTCTTTCACTGAACTTTCCCTCCCCCGATTTCTATTGCTGTCCTTGTCTCAATTTCCCGGCCCCTTTTTGGACTCCGGGTGAAGAATGTGAAACACACTTCCCCTCGTCCCGGGTCTTATAACATCTCTCTTTTTACATTTTATCCTGGGACGTCAGGCACACACACGCCAGACCCTCTTTTTAGAAAAGAAACTATCACCAGATTCTCGTTCTTAATCTGGCTTCACCACACGTTAATTCATGGTGTGTTCCAAGCCTCGGAGGAAGCTGTCACTGTTAAGTATCTATGAAAGTTGTATTAAGGTAATATATTCAAGTGCTAATGATTATCCATACATATTATTCCTATACTTAAGACATAGGCACTCAGAAACTGTCACAATAAGTGGGGGGCTGAGCTATTTTCTGTTCCTAATTAATCTATTACATACTCTCTCCCTGTCTCCGTCTTTCGCCTCCACGTCCGAGACACGCGGGTGTATGTCGAGTAGTCTTCCATTAATTCAGGGCACTTTGAGGCACCGTTCTAGAGTCTCTCTTCCAGGTGTAATTTACTGTAATCACCTCAGAAAATGAAAGCCATTTTCCTGAAGCCAGGGAGTAGGCAGACACTCATTTGCATCCCCCATTTCAAGCCCTAAATTACTCTCTGTTTCCCCAGAGGTCAAGTGAAAGCAGGGCCTGTCACTTCTGCTTCTCGGCTCCCTCCGCACGCTGGTGGCTGCCACCCCTGCAAACAGAGCATTTGATCCCTGCTTTTTCGCCGGGGCCCGGGATTACTGAGCACATCCAGGGGTGGACCACAATCTGAAAAATAAAACTCAACCCCATAGATACTGAACGTGTCCTATCGCTGAGATGGGCCACAGAAGGACAAAGGGAGCAAAATCTGGTGCAGGAGAAATAGTCGGAGACCCGGGTCCCTTTGCCTGGAGAAGAGAACATTCAGGAGGGCCACACAAACGGCCTTCGCGGGCCCCAGGGCTGTCATGTGGAAGAGGGATTACTTTAAGCTGTGTGGTCTCCAGGGGAAGGACGAGAAGTGAGTGGAAGGGCCAGAGGAAGAGATTTCCACCCCATGGAGCACAGGCTTTGCAAAGTAGGTGGAAAACGCTTGCACAGCCACCCCTTGCTGAATTGTTACCATGTGTCAAGGTGTTCCACTGCTCACCAGCAGTATCATTTACCTTAATCCTTACAAGAACTCAGCAAGGCAAACGGGATTATAAACCTCTCTTAGCTCTAGAAACAGAGGCTCGCCAGGCAGGGCCCGGTGCACAGGAAGAAGGAGGGGCAGGATCGGAATCCAGATCCCCCTGATGCCAAAGCTCTGTTAGGAGGAACCTGTGTGCAAGAAACTCCTGGCCACGCCAAAGACAGGGTCCAACAGGGTTGGGTGAGAGAGCCCACCCCTTCCAGGGACACTTCCTGCCCCAAGAATCACCACACAGATACCAAGTGCAAACCACCAGCGAGAAAGTGCATGGAGCTTTGCTTTTTCTTCTATCGAAATCGTAAGAATAGCAACTATGTGTGAGGTGTCTGTGTCTGCAATGCGTTGAGCAATACGGTAGACATTTAATAACATTGTTCCCGGTCTCTAAATCCTCATCCAATCCGTCCAGGTAGTTGAAAGAAGCACACTTAGCTCAGAGACCTAGTGGCTTGGCAAGGTCATAGGGCCCAGCAACTGGCAGAACAGCTCCAGAGCCCCCAGAATTCTGAGACGTGACCTGTGTCCCTGAGGGGAAGTGAATGTTTGCGCCATGAGAGGTGGAGTAGTGTTTTAAGAGGTGGGACTCTGGAGCAAGACCTGTGTTCTAACCTCAGCTCCACCACTCCCTGCTGTGTGACCTTTGGGAAGTTGCTTAACTTCTCTGTGCTTCAGCTTTCTCAGGTGAAATGGAGATAATTGGAAGAAGGAACTGAGTTAAAGCATTTAGATCTTGCCTGAGACACAGTAAGTGCAATACGAGTGTTAGTTAATTACTAACTTGCTCAGAAGGTTTTCTGCTCCTCTGCTGGAGATGGAACCCAAAGACCACTGTCTCGCTGGCTGTCCGGTCCTCTGTAGACTGGGAGCACATTCCCCAGCAACTTTGGGGCACCTCTGCCAGAACTTCCTGGAGCCCAACTGCCCATGCAACATGCACACTCTTGCAAGCCGTTGGCAAACTGCAGACGGCACCTGAGGGCCAGTGGGGCAATCCCTGGTCCCAGCTGACCCGCTCACCGAAACACAGAGACAACCCGGGCCTGGCCAGCAAAGGGGCCCCTGTGGGTGTGGAAGCATGCAAAGCCTCACCTCCTTAGCAGCAAGCAGGAGGAGCACATTGGCCACCCCACTGAGGTGAGACTGTCCCAGCAGAAAGAATTTGATGAGTTAAAAAACAGACGTCATTCATTAAAAATCATAGGGAAGCACGGAACATCGCTCTATCTATTTTGGCTCAGGCCCTAATATTCCTTGTGCTTGAGTGAGACAAAGACGAGAATCAGGAAGAAGGCTCACAGCCAGAAGCATAGCTTCCCGGGGCGGGAAGGAGGAGGCGAGCCCCGCTCTTTCCCCGGCAGCTCGTCCGGGTCCTCTCAGGGAGAACTCGGGGTGGCCCTAAGGGTCCCAAAGAGCAGACCACCCCAGTCACTCTCCCTAGGTCGCAGGAGCAATGGATGGAGGAACCAGAGATTGAGTCTTAGATCTATTCAGCTTCAAATTCCACTCCCATCTCACTAAAAAGGCCTGGGGCGGACCCACTCCACTGCATGCACCCAGATATCTCCTTTTAAACAAAGGTCCCGCTTTGGGTCACCCAAGGCTGTCCTTTGCTCATAATGAGCTTCTAATCCCGCAAAGACCTGCACGTGCTTTCCCGGGGGCTGTTGGTGAACCACGAGACCCGAGGCACCCAGGCCAGAGCCCCCACGGGGCTGGCCCACTGCAGGAGGGGGCTGAGGTCCACTAGGGCCAGCGCTGGGGAGGGAAAGGGGTCTCTGCTCAGCTCCGCCTCCTGCGTCCTGGTGGCTCCTGCTGACTCTCCAAAGCCAGCGCCCGGGCTGGCTGGGCCCACAGCGGCGAACAGCTGTGCCACTGTGCGGGGGGGAAAGGTACCGCCCTGACTTCCACCCTGAGCATAAAGTACGGACTAGACTGTAATCCAGCGCTCTGCAGAAACCAATTGTTTCTCCTCATCACCAAGCGAAGAAATGCCTCTCAGGGCTCCCACTCCTCCTTACAAACAAAATAAAACAAATCCTTCCTATGGATTTCATTTACTATTTAATGCAACCTAATGATTTCCAATTGAAACCATATTTGTATTTGTATTGACTTATTAATAGCACATCCATTTTCCACGCAATAAAGCCTGAACATGAACTGATGTCTTTGACCGAAATGCATTAGGTAGCATTAAAGATTAAATAAACACTGTTTCTATGAATAATGTTTCATGTCGTCTATTTGCCAGCCCTATTGAAAATTGATCTCCGGGTATTTCAAGCTGGGGTTCCAAGGAGTGCATTTTGAACGTATTATGAGTAATGACTACGCATTACGACGTGGAATGGTTTCCAGGCGATCCCCAGAGCCTGTTACAACTTGACTATATTCTGGTTAATTCGCACAAATTGTTCCACTGTTGATGGCAAAAGCAAAGCGCCATGAGGACCAAACCAAAACACATGCCTGATTCTACAAAGCGACTTAGAAAGGACTTAAAAGAGAAAAATGAGGAACAATTCCTTTCTCCTTCCTCTGGGCATGGTGCTCCTGTTTGTCCGTGTTGGTGATTACTTGAGTCATCAACGATCTTTGCTGTTACTACGAGTAATACGCTATTGCTCAGAAATGAGCTCCCTTCTGGCTCTGCCTCTGGAGAAGGTATGGCCTTGGGTGGAAGGGCCTGGGTGGCTCCTCTCTGGGTTTCAACCCTCTCTACCTAGAAAAGGAGACAGTTGGGTCTGGTGACTCGAGGGTCCCAAAAGCTCTGGCATATCTTGCCTCTGTGATTTTATTGCCCATCAGTTACATGACGGCAAAGACAGTGTTCTCTTGGACTTTGTGTCCCCAGGGCCAGGCTCAGGGTCTGAAACCCCAGAAAGGCCAGCAGAAAGGGAGGCGAGATTTTCAGAAACTTGGGCCAAGCTTAGAAGTCGGACTTGCCTGGTAGACCTACCTTCAAGGGACCAATACTAATAATTACTGAAATCATGTAACTACCAACTATTGAGCACCCACCCATGGTCAGGCAAGATGCCGGGTATGTTATACACCTGACCTCTAATTGTCTCCATGACCACCAAAGAAGTGATTGCCCTTGTACACACTGGCTGATTTCCTTCCTTTGTCATAATTGACATTATCCCCAAGATTATTATTGGATGTCTCAATGCTTTTGCTTGACTCTCTTTTTGGTCCTGACTGTGAAGCTGTTAGGCAGGAAGGTTTCTATACCCATTTTACAGACGTGAAAGTGAAGCCCAGAAAAGTGAAATGACTGATTACTCCCTCCCCAGTCCCTCTGCTTCTTTCTTTCCTGACCTCTCCCCCTCCCTTCCCCTCGGGATCTCTGTCTTCCTTGCTCCCTCCTATAGTTTTGTCAGTGATGCCCTGCACCCACTCCCAATCTCTCATGTCTTTCCTCTTGCTTCTGTGACAGTGAGGGGGGCATCTCCAGAAGCTCCCAGGTTAATAGGAAAGACAGGCCCCCAATTCCCAATGGTCAGCTTTTACTGCAACAGGGCTGTTCCATCTCCTGCTGTCAGCCCTTCCATTTGCTTCTGTGCCTTCTCCAGCCGGGGCTCCAGAGCCAACGAGGGTGTGTTCTGACTCCCACAGTACTGCGACTGTGGTATAGAACCACCTGTCCCATGGTGGGGGTGCCTTAAAGCACAAACAGTCTGCAGATTGTTGGTCACAGTTGTGCACAGACAACTGTATTGGTGTCCCTCGCGCCATATGGCCAGGGAGGCATGCGGCCCTAAGCCTGGCCCCAGGAGAGCCTGGCGCTCCCCCTGTCCCCTCCATCTCAGGACGGCTCTGCCCTTCCACAGACTGGGGTTGGAATGCCCCTGGAGAAGCCTCAGCTAAAGCCACCCTCGCTCCAGCCATTCCAGACACTGCTCAGCGCTCCCTGCAAGGGGCTCGGGGGTTCCCACCTGAAGTTGGCATGATTATCTCCATTTTAGGTTAAAAAAAAAAACACAGAGGTGTGCTGAACTGCCTAGGATCACACAGCAGGTGGGTGTCAGTGCTCCGATTCAAAACAGGGGTCCGGCTCATCCCACAGCGGAGGCGGAGGCGGAGGCGGAGGCGGAGGGCCCGGACGCTGCTGACTCCAGGGCCCGGCTTCATCCCAAGCCACCAACCGATCTCAGTTCACCCTCCTGCACTAAGCGCTGACTCCACAGCAAACACCGCAGAGGCTGAGAGAGAATAAGCAAGCCACAGACTCCCGCCTCCAAGCGTAGAAATAATGATAACCAACTGTCTATCGAGCAGGTCCCATGGGTCAGACGCCGTGCTGTCTCACATACGATCTTCTTCTAATTCCCATCGCAACCTGGGGCCATCATTACTGCTCTCCCCCCTCTATAGATGAGCAAGACGCCCAGGAATGTTGGAATCAGGGGCCCACGGTCACAGAGTTCTGAGGTGAAAAAGCCATCATTCAGAACGATGGCCATTTCCTTTTCCCTGCAGAAGGAGGAGAAGGAGCCGAACAGAAGGCACAGCAGCACAGCATCTAAGCCATGTGAATGAGGCCTGGGGGAGCGGGGGTTCGGTCCCTTAAGAAAGAAAGGTGGCATCAAGTCTCCCTGAGTAGAGGCGTTGGAGCAGGGTCCAAGGCTTCCGTGGACAGATGTGGCCCCTGAGTCAGGGGAGGTGGCAAGCTCGGGAGGAGGGCCCCGTGAGGGCCGGGCTGTGTGCAGGACGGTCAGACCCAGGGCCACTGCAGTGGAGGAGGGCGGAGGCGAGGAGGCCAGGGACACACACACACACACACACACACACACACACACACACACACACCGTCTAACTCCACCCTCCCCACAACAGCCTGAGGAAGACCTTCCTTTCTGTGTTTCCCACATGAAAAACGGAGCCCTGCAGGGGTTGAGTGACTCACCCAGGGCACCCAGAGCCAACCCACAGACCCCTCTGTCATCTCTTTCTGTCTCCCGAGACGTTGTGTTGTAAGAAATAATGCATCCCTGGGACTAAAGAGCCTCGAGAGCCTGCATTTTGTCCTAAGTGGCTTCGAAACTTCCGAGGGCCTGGTGCAGGCC
Organism: Callorhinus ursinus; assembly: GCF_003265705.2. Lineage (NCBI taxonomy): Eukaryota > Metazoa > Chordata > Mammalia > Carnivora > Otariidae > Callorhinus > Callorhinus ursinus. The sequence goes on along the minus strand of NW_027397072.1, from coordinate 12,580,838 downwards.
TGGGCACGCTGGAGGCCCTCGGGACAAGCCACTGACCACGGTCCCGGTCCCATCATGGCCTCATCCTTCTGCTCGCAAGGCCCGAGAAGCATCCGTTTACCACGTGGGCACAGGGGGAAGGGGTTGACAGCTTTCCCAGGGGGCCGTCGACAGGGCTTTACCTGTAAGTCACAGGCGTGGTGTCCAAGGCAAGACGGCAGGGTCCACGGGGCTGGGAGTCAGAGGCCGTGAGCTCTGACTCCTGCTCTGCACCGGCCGTCCCCAGGCCTTGTGCACGTCGCTTCGCACCTCTGCCTCTCAACTTTTCCATCCAGAGATTGGGGTTTCAGAAAAGAGGACGTTAGGAAAATGGCCTCCACACGTTGACAGGGCCGTGGTGACACAGAATCCAGTGCTGAGGTGATGAGCCGCAGAGGGGGCCCCTGAGAATCCCAAGGGGACGGCAGGGGCCTGCAGAGGAGAGTCCCTCCCCAGCCTGCCCAAGCCCGGCCGAAGCCAGACCACCAAGCAGGAGGCAGAGGCACCGACCTTACACCCAGCACTGGCTCTGTGAGACCTTTCCCGTGCCTCCCCACGCCAGCCCCTTCCCACCCAGGCTCTCCCCTCGGTCTCTCTGGCCTGTGGCCGCCACAGAAAACCTTGGGCCCCATCCCAACACAGTGACACCAAAGCCCCGGACCCTCTTTTCCCAGTAGAAGTTGCCAGGAAAACTTGCTGGGTCAGGAGTCCCGGTCCAGCCCTGAGATCATCGTCCACCGCTCGAAGGTGAGGGGGCCCTGTGCTCCGTGTCGGGGACCCTGGCTCTCTTCCTTCAGCATAGCCCTCTCTTCTCTGCACCGTTTTTTCCTCATTTGTAAATGAAGGCTTAGACTATGTCTAGGTCCCTTTCCAGTTCACAAACTCCTGTTGCTACTAGCACGAAGCTGGGAGAACCTGCTGGAATCGGTTGTTGGTATAAGAGGCTTTTGAGAATGTGACCCAACCGGTAGTATGAGTGCATTCAGAGGCTCCCTAGCCTCCAAGGATGGAAGAGTCCTTGGTGAACTTTCCTGGAAGGATCCCTACCGAAGTCTTCCCGTGCACCAGAATCAGGCTGACAGCAATGTCCCTAGCCCCAACCACAGCTACTTTACTAAACATCGTCTCTTTAGGATTTTAAGTTGAAGTATATACCTGATTAGAAGAGAAGAAAATGATTCTTTGCACATAAACTTATTTTTAATTAAAAAAAAAAAATCCCACTTTCTTCCTTTTGTATTTCAAAGGAAGGTCTTTGCAAGGCACAAGAAAGATTTTTTTTTTCAAAAGATTTTACTTCAAGGTTAGTTAAACAGCATTTTCCCATAAATAAGCATGAAAGCTGCATCCCCTGGGCTGATTTCTTTCAGTTTGTACACTGACTACAATAACTCCCAATTCTACACATGACGCCAGTTCGGTTTGAATAATAACAGCTAAAATATATAAAAACCAGCGCTTTAAAACACACAGCACTGGGTAAGCTCAGCCCTGAACAATTACAGGATTTTGAAATGATTTTCGACGTTTCTTGATTTCACACGTCTTTGTTTAAATTATGGGTTGCCGTCAAGCTGTGTTATCCTGTTGATCATTTTGGTTTGTGTGTCAAAGTGCAAATTATTTGTTTTAATTCAATCTTTTTCTACTGAAAGTGTTACAGTTATGACTCCAGCCTTTCAGTCACAATGGGGATGAATTATGAGTTCCAGAAAAAGAGATTCTAACAATTTGAGAGATGGGAGGGCTTTTAAGGAATATGTCGGCCTACACAGAGGAGGCTGAGGCCCACTCAGAGAAGTCAATGGCTTGTCTAAGGTCACCAGCCAAAGATCTGGTGAACTGTGAATCCTACCTTCCAGGAGAGTGTGATTTCTCCTGTGGAAGCCTTCTCAAATCTTCAATCAGAAAATACCACAATGCCCATGACTCTTGTCTCCTGGGGCCATTCACCCCAAGTCCTTCCAAAGCTTTCTTCCTTAAGTAGATGTTCAGGGCCTTCTTCAAATTGTCTTTACCTCCTCTTTCCAAACATTAACGTTGTCTTTTATCGAAGTCACCAGCACTGAGAGCCAGAGACACTGGCCGTTCTGACCCTGGCCTTGTCCCACTGTGGGGCTCCGAAATGGTCGCGGGCGCTTGTAAGAGAGCAGAAGTCCCAGCCCCTCGGGAAGGAGATCTGGTATACTATGCATCTCAAGGTGTCAGTCTCCTCCACAACCATTCTCCAGGTGGTTAGTCCTTCTAGCAAGAAACAGAACAAGACCCAGTGAAGTTGTCCCCTCTTGTAAGGCGCAGGCAAGGGAGCAAGGTGGGAATGGGCTTCTTAGGGACAGGAAATGGTGATATGAAGCTGGAGGCCGCGCAGAGGCACTGAGTGGGATTCGGTTTGGCTGCAGCCCAGGCTGTGGCCTGGCATGGTGGAGACATGAGGTGGGAGAGGCAGACAGGAGGCAGATTATGAACAGTCTTGCCAACTCTGTCAACTTTGGATGATATCCCAGGAGCAATGGGGAGCTATTGAAGGATATTAAGTAACAAGAGACATAATCAGATTTGGGTCTTTTAAAAATTTATTTAGCTTTAAGTTGCCGAAGTAATGGGTGTGTATATGTGCGTGTGTGTTGTACCAAGTGAAACGATATAAAAATAAATGAGGAAAACCCAGCTTTTGTCTCTGACTCTCCCTCTGTTCTTCCCCCAACCCTAGATCACTGCTGTTAACAGACTGGAATAGATCCTTCCATGGCTTTCTCTTTTGCTTCAACATTCCCCCCCACTACACCCCCAACACACACACAGGGGTCGGTTGACTTATGACTGGAAAAGAATCATGTTATGCTAGTTACTTAGGTCAACTTAGTACTTAACTACACATCGATGCTATTCCATCACACTAGACACGGGCCTAATTCTCTGTCTCTCTGTCTCTGTCTCTCTCCATGTATCTCAATGTTTGTAGACATGGATGCACTTATATATATGATTTCACGTAAGCGGGGGTCATATCAAAAATGCCAGGTTGCTATTTTTTTCACACTTTCTTCTTTTTTTTTTTTAGTTTATTGTGTTTTTGAGCGATGCGCATTTTAGGATTCTACCCCTAGTGATTACATGAAAACTGGGGGCAGGCAAACATGGGGGCTTGGAGGCTGCTCTTGGTTCCAGGAAAGGGATGGGGTGGCTGTGGGATGGAGTCATTTAGGGGATGCTGTTGAGTTCTCCAGCGGCGACTGGTTCTGTGGATCATAGTTGGGAAGAGACACCCCCAAATTCTGTGAGGTAGGATGATTCGGGAAAGAGAAATGAGTCTTTCAGTTGACTAGAGCTGAGTCTTCTGGTCCCCAGCTGGGTCGCCCTGCGCAGCTCACGGAAACTGAGCCTCACCTTCCTATCTACAAAACCGGGAGATCACTCCTGCCGCATAGGGTCTCTGTGAGGAGTAAATGGAAGGCTCGTATGGGAGGTGTTTCATCCCATAGAGTAGACTCTACTGGGTGAATGGTAACACGCAAGCACTCCTGCCCAGCCCAAAGTAGCCTGTTCCCACAAACTGGACCCCTTCTCCTTCTCCTACACGCTTATCATGGCTGCCCATGGTGAGGCCCTCTGGCACCTCCCAACAGACCTGGGCCGACCCCAGGTCTGGGGTAGGGCTGGCCTCAAGGGGACTGTGGGCAGCCACGCGGGAACCTAGAAATCTCCCAAAGTCATGTTCCCCGTTTGTTTGCTGAGGCCTGAGATCCCTTTCCTCAGGACACAGGCAACCCCTGAGCCCACCGCCCAGATCAGATGCAGTGCACAAAATCCTGAGGGAGAGGGCACACTCGTCTCAGTCCCCTGGCCTGCGTGCAAGGGGTGGAGCCCAGGTCTTTCCCTCAAGGGGGTCGGGGTGGTGGAATGTGTGCCTTAAGAGCCTGAAGGGAGAGGTCCGAGTTCAGCGCAGGCAGGGGACAGAATGTGGCCAGGAAGCAAGAGGAACCAACAAAGTGGTCTTGGGAAGTCTGAGTGCTCCTTGGCCTACATCTGGATTCCTAGTCCCTAACCCAGGACAGGCACTTAACAGATGCTTATTGAGTGAATGCAACAACAGAAGAGATTTCTCAGATTTGCATTTACCAGGAATTGCTAAAGAAATAATGGTGGGAGATCAGGCAGCGTGACACCCACTGAGGGAAACGTGTTTAGTGGGCGGGCAGTGGGCTATCAGAGAGCATCCTCGGGTTGTGCGAGGACTCCCAGGATGGTAGAGAAGTCTGGGGTGGGGGCGGGGGGAATAACAGGTGCAGCTCAGGGCCACATGGCCCTTGGCTCTGAGGCTTCGGACTCCGATTTTGGTGACTTGTCAATCAGCAGCCCCTACCCCCACCCCCACCCCACCCCCGGGGCTGGATGCTGAGGAGAAACATCCTTCGCTGCCCAAAGGCAGGACATACACACGCACACGCACACGCACACATAGACACATGGCCCAGGCCACCCTGGACGAACAGAAGCAGGGCGGCGGGAGGGAGATGCGCAGGGAGAGAAAGTGAGGTTAGAGAGACCGGAAGGAGGGAAGAGCGATGAGAGGCAGAAAGGGCTCAAGGCTTCAGGAATTCCTGCCGAGGCCAAGCCCAAGGGGTTGGGCCGCTAGGACAGCGTGGTGCCCCCCCTCGGCCTGGGCAGGGAGGCCGTCCTTGCGCTGCCTGTGATCTGCTCTGCGAATGTTGAACCTCTTGCCATCACCGCCTCCCCACCGCTCCTCGTTTTCTCCATCTGCACAATGAGACCCCCAGGCTAAGGCGTCTCCCAGGCCACCTCCAGCCCCGCAGGTCTTTCCTGATGGCCACGACCGCTTCCGATGTCAAGGGCTCCACGAGTCGGGACAGCAACAAGGCCTCCAGCGCCGAACTGCCAGGGAAGGCCCTCGGAAAGACGTAGGGGGGCCTGGGCACCGAGGCCGGGAACGGCGAGGCGCTTCTGGGAAGGCATCCTATAGGAAGGGCAAGGAAAGCTTGAGAGAGGGCCTCCCTGGGGCCCCTGAGCCCCCGGGGCGGCGGCTTGGCCGGGAGGCCAGGAGCCGGGGAGCCCCTCGCCGGGCCCGCTGGCAGGCCAGGGACAGTGTTCCCTCGGCTGCAGACAGCCTGGCTCCAGGCCCACCTCCCGGTGCCCTCGGCCTGACATCTTCTGGGCAGCGCCGCGGTGCCCAGGGAGCCGTGAGGATGGTGTTAGTAAACACGCTTTCTTGCGCCCAGCCTGGCAGGGCCTGTGGGCAGCGGGAGGGCGAGGAGCTGGCAGCTCCCACGGCTGGGCAGGCGGACGGGCGGGCAGACGCGCGGGCAGACAGCGGGCCGCCCCGCACGGCCAAGCCAAGGCCCCGAACCGAGCAGCTGCTCCGTCGCCATGGAGACGGGACTGAACAATGAGCAGCCAGAAATGCAGCATGGCCGCCGAGCACCGCGGGGCCCCCACGCTCCCGCCGGCCCCCACATCTCCACGCGCGCGCGCGCGCGCGCGCGCACCCGGGCACAAGCACGCGCACCGGCAGCCCAGGCCTGCCCCGCCCCCCACCCGGGGAGATGCAGCAGGACCGCAGGAGGGGAGAAGCAGCGGGCGCTGGGGGCGCAGAGGGAGGGGAGGACCAGGCCAAGGAGAACGGAGGAGAGGGTGAGAAGCAAGGGCGAAGGGGATCACAGCTTCGCTGCTGCAAAGTTGAGCAAAAATCTCACCATTCGATTCCAGCTACAAATACGTTTTAAAAAACTAGCCAGCTTTTCAGGGGGTCACGTGGTGCCTTGGAGTCTTACGTAACAGGAGAACTGAAGGGGGTTTCTAATGAGCAAAAGGCATCTGGAAACAAGTCCCCTCGTACTTAGGGAGGGGTGGCTGAGAGAGCCTGATGGAGCCTTCGGTCCCAGGAACTTAGAAGAACGCCTTTTTAAATGGACCCGAAGCCCATGTCATTCCTCCTTAAAGAGAATGTGAAGGGAGGGCCGAAGGGTTTAGCCGCAGTCTGGAAGCGGAGAGCCTGAAAAAGGCCTGGTCTTGGCCCTCAGGAAAGCGGCGGGAAGTTGTGCCCAGAGGCCCGAGAGGCGCGCGGGGCCGCAAGGGGACATGTGGGAACAAGGGGAGTGTGGGGGGACGGGCGTGGCGTCCTGTGCGGCAGGGAGGTGGGCAGGCTCCGGTTGTGATGCCCCCGGCGTTCCTGAGCGCTTCCTGTGCGCACGCGCACAGAGAGAGGTGAACGTCTTCCGGGAGGCCCTCAGGACCCTGGGGGAGGTGGCGGGGTCCACGGTGAGACCAGCCATCATCTCTTGAACAGAGTATGTGTACCTAACCCTGCGCAGCACTCTTCCCCGTCACCAGCCAGCCACCAGTCACTCCTTCAGGCTCCCATCCTGGTTGTGACAACGAAAACCCAGGCCTGGGAGCATCAGGAGTCTTTCTGGACCACCCTCCAAGGACAGGCAGTCCCAACCGTGGGATTCTTCACCTCCCGGGAGACTGCCTGGTTTCTGGTGGCTTTGCCTGACTCCTTCCTGCTTCAGAGCAGGTAGGTACCGGCTAGACCCTTGTTGTAGAAAAGACAGGACCACCCTCGGCTCGGCCTGATTCTTGGGAGAGCTACCAGGGACGTTTGAGGGATTATGGTGTCCACCTCCCCACTCCCCGGTTCAGAAGGGATCTACTTTAAAGATCATAGCAGCTGAGTGTTAGAGCTGAAAGGGGAACCTCGAGGACTCTGACGTCCAAGCAGTGCGGGGAGGGGAGTGGAATGGGGGGGCGGGTAGGAGAAAGGGGAATAAGGCAGGCCGTTGCTTTGGTTTTAAAGAGAGTGGAGAGAGGAGACAAGAGAAGCAGCACTTGGCCAAGGGGAGGGGGCTTGGGAAGAAACGGGAAGACTGGGTGGGAAGAGGGGTCTCCCACTAATAAATCTCATCAATGGAGTCGCGTTCTAGCAGGTTCCGGCGAACGCGTTAAAACACAGCCCAGAAATCCTGAAGGGCCCACCCTCGGCTTCACAGCCTCGAACGTATAGGTTCTGCCAAAGGTAAAACGTAGGAAAAGGGTGGTAGGAGCAGGAGGGCCGGGCGCGACCCCCTCCCAGCCCCCCTCTGCCTTGGCATCTCCCTGCAAAGTTCTGGGAGCCCTAGGAAGCCATCTGCGCTGGCTCAGAAGCGGCAGAGAGGGAATTAAAGCCACGAAAGGAAGGATCAGAGAGAGACTCTCTCCCCCTCGAGAGCCACTTTAGTAGATGAAAAAAGCCAGGCGATTTTTAATCATCACAAATTGTTTGAGCTTCTGGTTCCACCCTCTGAAGCCCGGGCGGCCTCCCCTGGTCGCTGGCTGACGCTGGCAGGCCTCCGGTGGTCCGAGCTCTGGCGGGCGGGCGAGAGCCCACCTACCTCTTCCTCCCCACTTCCTGGAACCCTCGGCCTGTCCTCCGGGGTCCCCGGGCAGAGGCCAGGCAAGCTGACCCCGCTTATCTAAGGAAATCTGACGAGAGTCCGGCCCTCAGGGGTATGGCCCCTGGCAAAACATATGGTGCATCGTAAATAGGACTTCCTTTTAGGAAATGAGCCGTTGTAATTAAATCCCCATTCATTTTTTGTAACATACACACAGAGACAAATAGATCCTTATCCTTTATAGGCACAGAAGAGAAATAGCTTGTGAGGGACAGATTCTCTGGTGTCAAGGCTTATCAAACGCTTTCTAGATCCAGGTGGAGTGAGAGCTGTGAATTCTTAAACCCAGCCGCGGGCCCCAGTGGGCCAGTGGCTGGCTGGCTTTGCTCCCTCCAGGACGAGCGAGGGAGCGTTCTGGAATGGAAGAGTGCATTGGCCTAGAATCTGCAGGGAGGAAGCTACCTCTTCTTCCCATCCCACGGCCGGACAACAGAGCGAGCTCGGGAATAAAGATTAGATTAGGTTTGTTTCAATTGGGTTTAATTTGATTCAGTTCAACTCAAACAAACACTGACTATGAGTTGTGCGCGGGTCTAGACACAGGAGGATACAAGAGGAAAAACAGGGGGGGCTCCTGAGGGCCCCTGGGGAGGGGTGCTGGCCCACACATGGGCTCAGTTCCATGGGAGGGGTGCAGGGTAAGAGGTCTCAGCTTGTTCCCAGTGGGCCCGGGATGGCTTGGGGGTGACGAGGAAGGATGGGATTTCCTTAACAGAGACCCGAGCAGGCACACCCAGGGAGAAGGGAATGTGGAGTCAGGAAACAACCAAGGTCCTGGGGCCTGTCCCACGCTAGAGTCCCAAGTATCATGCGAGACAAGGTGCAAAAACGAAGAAAATGGACATCTCTCCTGGCTTTGGGAACCAACCCCCAGACATAAGACTTGATTTCCCCGCAAGGGACATTTTCTTTCCAAAGTCATCAAACAGCTGGAGGCAAAAACAAGCAAACAAAACCCCAAACTAAACTACAACTGTTGCTCAGCTTCTGAAGAGCAGGTGAAAAGCGCTGAGTTCTTTGGGGTGTGTGTGTGTGTGTGTGTGTGTGTGTGTGTGTGTGTGTGTATGTGTGTTGGTGTGGGGGGGAGGTCTCTCTGAGGTGAAGGCTATCCAGGGTCAGCCCCAGAGCCACTTGCAAACCCTCAAAATTGCAAATACTGTGGGGCCCTTCCCTGTACTTAGAGCTTTGAAATCAGTGGAAAACCACAAAGCTTCTTTGAGATGCAAATGTTGCACACTGGGCTGGGCCAACAATTCTGATCACTATCTCCCCAGGGCAGGCTTTCAGTAGGGCTTTTGGCTGGTTGACCCCAAGGAGGCTAAAGCACAGGTACCAAGGCTTCACACAAGGTAAAAGTGCGAAAGGCCATTTGGCAATAGCACAGAAAGTGCCAGGGAAAAGGGAGCTCCATCTGGCGTGATCAGGACAAGCTTTAGGTCCCAGGAGCGGAGCTCAAGACCCGTGGCTTGCCGGTGTTCAAATCCTGACTCCAAAGTGTACTAGCCGTGGTTCTTGGAGCCAGGTGCTAACCTCTCTGTACTCCAGTTTCCTCCTCTGTAAAACAGGGGTAAAAACAGTGCAATGGCCTTCTCCTACGATTGTTGAGAAGATTGCATAAACCAATAGCTGCAGAGCACGGACGACAGTGCAGGGCACGGAATAAGGACTTTGAGAGTTTCTTCTTATTGAGCGAACGGTTTTTAAGTAGTTGTACGGAGACTGGGAAGGTAGCGGCCTAAGGAAACCATTGTAGATGAAGAAAATGCTGTGTTAACTCTTGGCACTCCGAGAGATTTCAAAAATTAAAGTTTCCTTGCAGTCCTCGTGGTTCAAAGATGAAATGGACCACGTCAGGAAGGGGCTTCCACATTTCGGCGGACAAGGGCATCCCAGAAGGAGGCCGAGCATCAGACTGGCGGTTGAACTAGATGATGTTTGAGGTCCCTTCCAGCCCTGACATTCTGTGCCCTTCCCTGGGCTCTGCGCAGAGGGGAGAGCTCTCCCAGTGCTCCCTGGGCTGTGAAAAGGGGAGCGAAAGTGTGGTGGTTGGTGGTCCCTGATGCGTCCTGCCAGGAGGGTCTTCCCAGCTTGGCCCATAAGTCTCCCGGGATAACACCGAATGGATCACTTAGGAAGTCTGGGCCTTGCAAATGTATCCTTGCTCTTCAGGAAGGCGGGGAGGGGGGAGGGGGGTGGGGAGGGTGGGGAGGTAAACAATAGTTAGGGAGTTTTAGTTTTTCTATCTCTCTCTGCCTCTGTCTCTCTCTTCATCATCTTTTCAAGGACCTCCATTTAAAGATTCGGAAACTGAAACCTGATACCTTATCGAGCATCACGTACAGCCCCTCCTTGGCTAAGCTCGGGTCCCCTTCCCCCGCAAGCGGGGTATCCTCCCTGTGCTGCCCCTGCGCAGTTTGCAAAGGGCTTTCAAGTAGGGTCACTTGGGTGGCTCAGTCGGTTGGGCGTCTTACTCTGGATTTTGGCTTCGATCGTGATCTCAGGGCCCTGAGATGAAGCCCCTTGTCGTCAGGCTCTGCGCTCAGCGGGGAACCTGCTTCTCTTGCTGTCCCTTCCCCCTCCCCCCATGCGCATTCTCTCTCTCTCTAAAAATAAATAAATAAAACTTTTTTTTTTTTAAAGGGTTTTCAAGTAGATGATCCTGCCTTGCCCCAGAGCACATATCAGTGGGCCCATTTTACAAAGAAGTAAACCAAGGCACAGAGAGGTTAAGTGACCTGTTGCGTGGTAGAACTGGGATCCAGGCCCCTATGGCTGTACCCTTCGGTACAGCTCTCCCCCTTCACCCCACACCTCCACTCCCCCCGCCCCCGGAGCTCATCCCCCTTCTCCTAGTTCTCATCCGACCACTTCCCACACTGTTTCTGCCACCTCCTTTTGCCAAGCGTCTCAGTTCCAGGGTCTCTCCCTCTCCCTCCAGGACTGGTTTCATCCTTAAGAAACCATACTTCGCTCAAGAGGAGCTCTTCACACCTCCCCCCATTTCCCCCTACTTTGCATTGAACAAAACTGCAGTTTTCACGTCAATAATTACACGCTGCATCCGCTTAGCCCTTGCAACTCCCTATAGCACTGTCCCATCTAGGGCGGGTTCTTCCGAGCAAGCCCATGAGACGGACAGTGTCCTCCCTCTGGCGCCATGCAGGGAAGGGGCACTCAGGAATGAGGGCCTGGTTCCAGTTCCAGGTCGGCCCGCTAATCGGGGACAGCATCAGGAGAGAACCCACTGGATTTCCCATCCTGCTCTCACTGTCAATCCTCCTACGTTCATGTCCATTTCTTGCAGAGGATTGCCCTTCTTTCTCAAACGGCTATCAGGAATCACTTTAAAGAAGAGGAAGATCATTTAAAGTTTCAGAAATGTCAAACTGGCCAATGACCGCAAGAGAAAAAAATGCTTGGCCTGGAGACCCCGGTGGACATGCTCGTCCCAGTTCTGCTATTTTCTGTGTGTGACCGCAGATGGGCGTCTTCTCTGCAAGCCTCACTCCTCACCTGTGGGATGACGCGGCGACCCTCAGAGACCCCTTCCAGCTTCCAGCGTCTCTGTTCCCATCTTCGGATCTGACCAGCAGAAAATGGGCAATTTTCCTGTACTTTGGAGAGATGCAGAAAGGAGCAGAGATGCACACAGAAAGAGCATTTGGGGAAGGTCACCCTTGACCTAACCTTCTAGTTTTCCGTGAAACTGTCTCAGCTGGAATGCCAGGTAAATGATTAAAACGTGAGCGGGCATTGTTCTGGCTTTTTTCATGATCCAGTCATTTAATCCCAACACCGCTGTGTGAAATGTATTCCTGTTTGCATGGGGGAGGCCCATGGGTTTTTAATTCTTCTGTGGGAAACAAAGGCCCTCATTCACTAAACAGTAACTCAAGAGGGTCGTTTCTGCTCTTACCAGTCAAAAAATGTTGTCTGGCCACGAGATCTCATCATCGAACTCAAGAGGCGAAAGAAAGCTCTTTTTACACTGGGTCCCTTTCATACGTGGCAAAGCCCGTGTTTGCATTTTCCTCTATGAATAAGGTCTCGGGTTTATTTTATAGAGAAATACATCAAGCCAGAGGTTTTAATGACAAGATAATGAGCAGAGGAGGACTCTATTTGTTGCAAAAGGATTTGTGTTACAGAAAACAAAGTGACTTTGCCATTTGTTTTTGGAAGAAAGGCTTGGCAGCTCCCTTCAGTAGCTAGCTGAGAAGTGACTTCACACATACATAGGACAAATTTCTATCCAATTTACGAAAGTTCCCAGAGAACACTCCCTTCATTCCCAGAGGAATGCACAGATGACATCTAATTTATGGCCCACGAGTTGTGATACAAATTTATTCATGGAAGACAAATATGTCATCTTCAAATGGCTCCTGAAAGATATAAGATGGAATTACATTCCCAGCGAGGACCATAAGGTAAAAGGTTTGTTGTCCAGCCGTTTGTCTTCTTGCCCTCATCCGTTCATTCCAAGGCGCCTATTTGGTGAGGGCTGATTAGTTTGCAAGGCACTGTGGGAAGCCGCGGACCGTCGGGGGGGACCAGCACCCCCGGAGACGCAAAACTTCCCCCCCAAACTCTGACCCTGCCCCTCCACTGGCTTGTAGTTTCGTCAGAAAGTCAGCTAACTGCATATTTGCCTGAAATACAATGAAGAATTTGATAAAGCCTGGAAAGAGGTCACAACAAATAATTGCAAGAATTCCAAGGAGTAATCACAGCTGATTGGATCTTCCAGGAATGTTTAAAAAAAAAAAATAAAAAATAAGGGGGCCTGGAAGGATCTGGAGCAGCCTGGCCCACAAGAAACTTCAGCAATTGATGGAAATGTTCTTGGTCTTCTCTGGATGGTATGGTTGCCACCAGCCTCACGTGACCCTTGAGCATTTGAAACGTGGCGGGTAGGACTGAAGACCTGTCTTTTATTTTCCTTTAAGGGTGTTTTTTTTTTTAATTTTTAGAATATTTTTTTCATTTTTATTGTGGTAAGATACATATCATGTAAAAATTACCACTTGAACCGTTTTTAAATGCACAATTCAGTGGCATGAAGTACATTCACAACGTGGTGCGACTATCGGCTCTGTCCATTTCTAGAAATGTTTCATCATCCCGAACGGAAGCTTTGTGCCCATTACACATGATTCCCCACTGGTAACCTCTATTCTGCTTTCTGTCTCTATAGGAATTGCCTGTTCTGGGTACTTCATGTAAATGAAATTGTACAATCTGGGTCCTTTTGTGTCTGACTTATTCTACTTAGCAGAATGTTTTCAAGGTTCATCCGAGTTGTAGCAGGTGTGAGAATTCCCTTCCTTTTCAAGGTGACATAGTATTCTGTTGGTATCTATACCACATTTTGCTTATCTACTCAACTGTCGATATCTTATTTCATTTTAACTAATTTTAATTTAAATGGCCACATGTGGCTGGTGGCTAACATATTGGACACTGTAGATTTTCAGGATTTGGGCACATCTGTGTGTTGGAGTATATGTGGGTGTGTGGGTGTGTGTGTCCATGAGAGAGAGAGAGAGAGAGAGAGTGAGGGAGGGAGAGAATGCTCCCACTGGCTTGAGCACATTAGGTCGGAGGGGTGGTATTGGAATGAAGAGCATTCAAAGGGAAGGAATTCTGGTAAGCACAGACTCGGGGCGGGGCGGCGGGAAGACGAGACCTTTAGAAAGGAGGAAGGTGCTGGTGGCGGAAGCAGACGCTATGTTAAGAAAGGCAGAAAACAAGGCTAGAAAGGGCTTAACCAAATCATAAACAGTCTTGGATACAAGTCTAAACATCTGAATTATTTCAGAATGAATTGTTTTTATGTGAACAATTGCAATATTACCTGCATCTCCAAATCCTTCAAATCCTCATTCCTGCCATTATTTTATAAAGAATCAGGATCAAATGCTGGACAAATACCTGCAGGACTCCGTTCGGGAAATATAATGTGTATCAAAGTTCCAGACTAGAAAACAGATAAATTAGGCAGAAATCGTTAAGTTGCAAGGGTTATAAAGGAAGTGTCTAGTGAATCCTCACTCCACAGAAGGATTCACTAGACACTTCCTTTATATACTGTCCTCAAGGCACTAAACATAGAGTTTGATTTATAAAAAGAATGCATTGACAACTTTTCCAGGCCCACACTGATGGCACCAAGCAAAGCACCCCCAGAGCACCATTGTCCTTGCAATGTGATGGTCGGTTGGTCTCCAGATTGACTGAAACCGGAGTCGTGGAAAGACCTGGAGCTTTCAAGCTGAGTTCTGTTCCTCAAGAAAGTGAACTTCCCCGAAATGCGATTTCCTCATCTGTCAGAAAAATTCATAGCAGTCTTGCAGGTCTTTGTGTAAAGTGCCTCGCCCAAGGTCTACAAGGTTGTAAAAACACCAAAAAAAAAAAAAAAAAAAAGCAGATGGAGAGGGGTGGGAGTCTTTGAAATTATATTGTTTACAAAACAACCAAAAACAGACCCGAATGAACAAAATGTTGCCAGGATTCAGGGCATCTTATGGCGTATTATTTAATGTGGCAAAAGAAAATAGACCTCGGTCAAAGTTTTATTGCCTCCCTGAGCCTCCTGGGAGTGGCTATAATGTCTCCGTTCCAAGCCCCCATGTGGGCCTTCAATTCCACGAGCTGCCTGCTTCTTAGAGCTTCCGTCTCCGATGTGCAAGAGTGAGGAGCAGTCAGGCCAAGCAAAGCAGGAAGAATACAAATGCAAAAACCAGATATGCCTGCTGGATGTGGTCAGGGTGGCAAGAAGATTCAGGGTGCAGATCAGGATAGAGAGAAATGGTGTGTTCTCGTCAGCTCCACTGGCTAAAGGTGGAGACTGAGTCGCAGAGAGATTTTCGTTTCCCCTAAGATTATAAAGAGAGAGTCCGTGGATAGAACAGCAACCAGAACTCAGATGAATGTCCAGTGAATGGAGAAGAAATGTGTGTTCATGTTGCCCGGCTTAATTCCGCCCCCATGGGCCATGGAGAGCATTCAAGAACTGGCTAATGGTAGGCGCAGGAGAGGCTCTAGGACCTCGGAAGGCATGAATTCAGTGGTCCCAGCAAGAAGGGCTACTGTGGCATATTTCTAGGGATGCTGGAGACTGCATCATCCCATTATTTTGCAAATGTGGAAACTGAGGCTCAGACACAGGAAGTGACCACATGTGGGCAAAGCAGACTCACAATTCCCACATGACGCTCTTCCTTCTGCTGCAGGAAAATGCAGAGTGGAGTGTCTCCTCCTTCCTGCGGTTCAGAACTACCCCTTGTGTCTCTGTGTTGGGAGATCTTTCGAAGGCACAGTGACAGTTGACCTTGAACAACCTCAGGGTTAGAGGCACCAGCACTCCGCCCCTCTACCCAGCTGAAAATTTGTATATGCCTTTTGATTCCCCCAAAACTTAACTAACAGCCTACTGTTGACCGGCAGCCTTACCAAAACCATAAGCTGTCGACTAACACATATTTTGTATGTTATACGCATTTTATACTGTATTCTTATAATAAAGTAAGCCCAAGAAAAGAAAATGTTATTAAGAAAATCGTAAGTGGGGGTGCCTGGGTGGGTCAGTCGGTTAAGGGGTCCGACTCTTGATTTCAGCTCAGGTCATGATCTCAGGGTTGTGAGATCAAACCCAGCTTTGGGCTTAAGATTCTCTCTGCCTCTGCCCCCCTCCCCTTAAAAAAAAGAAAATCATAAGGAAGAGAAAATACATTTACAGTACTGTACTGGAAAAAGTCTGTATGAGTGGACCCAGTCAGTTCAAACCCATGTTATTCAAGGGTCAACTATACTTTGAGTAAGAACATCCAAAGGTTCCTCGAGGAAACCCTGACCCTTTGCTCACATTTCCGGGACCCCTGACTCAGTGTTGGGGAAACGACATACGACCTTAGCCCTGACTGGGGACTGTGGCAGCAGATGCTGAACATTAGCTGAAAATCGGTATATTCATGAAACTAACCCAGACAAAGTGTGGGGAAATACACAAATAAAAGAGTTTCTAAGGGTAACAACACTCTACTACCACCACAAGCAGATCACAAATCACAATTTGTGTGTGTGTGTGGGCAATCACAAATTGCATTTGTATGGTGTTTTCTACACTTTAAAGCATTTTCATATTGACTCTATCATTCGCTCCATAGGACGCATTCATATCTGTGGAACTTGTAATAGTCTTTCTTTTTTTCTCTTTTAACTCAACCCCAAATTGGTCCCATCTTTCATCATTCTCTGCCTTCATAAAATCTGTAGTTTTCATGCAAACTGAGTTGCTTAATACCTCCTGCACCTTTGTTCTCTTCTTGCTTTCTGGAATGTCCTTCTTTAATAGTACTTTTCCCCTGAATACCTCCTTCTTATCTGTAAGATAAGTGCTGCTTCCTCCAGGGAGTTCTCCCTCACGTTTGCCAGCACCCAGGTCTACACTCCCAATTTCTCAGGGCAGGGATCCCACTGGACTCGTGTCTATATCCCCCATGCCTGATGCAGTAGTTGGCATCGAGCGGGCACACCACGGGGCTCTGACAGCCAAGGACGGTGAGGCCCAGAGAGGCCGGGTGATTTGCTTGGCCTCACAAAGTAAATTCACCCCAGCATTTGGATTAAAACCCATGCATCCTGACTCCTAGCCCAATGCAGCAACTGAGCAGGATGGAGGGGTGCCATTCAGAACCAGGGTCCAGTCTGCTTTGCAACTGCAGCACACTTTACAGGGAGTCCCTGCTTCCTTCTTGACTCCGGTGGGTCCTGAGCTCTCCCACAGCCCCCTCTGTGGTGGGGGTAGTATTTCCTCTCCCTTCTCCTTAGCGGAGTCTGGGTAGTATTTCCTCTCCCTTCTCCTTAGCGGAGTCTGGAAGCTCCTAAGTGACTGCGTCTGTCCCGCTGTATCAGTTTCGAGTTGTGCAGGGCAGGGTCACAAAGGATGTCTGGGGCACGCTTTCATCCCGGGCTTGGGTTTTATTTTGTTTCCTTCCTCATTCCCCAATAGCCCTTCCAGTGCCCTGTCATAAAGTTGCAGGGCTTTTAGAATTATTTATAATCTCATTTGAAGTTTAAGCGAACTTTTAAAAACCTCCGATTCCTTCACTGTGTTTGTTTAGGCACAGGTAATATTATAATTCGCAGTGATGCCTTTGAAAGTAATTTGTCTTGTAAAATTTTGTCTGATGAATCCTAATTGGTTATTGGGCTACTTGAAGTGAAAACCATTTTGGTTGAGTCACGATGTTATGATGTTCTTCAAACCACTCCCAATGTATGTATAACACATGTGTGAACCTTCGGGAGGTTGGGCCGGTGGGGCCTAGGGTGGCTAATGTATGAGCCTGCCTCCCTCAGGCGGAGCTCAGGGTGAAAGGGGAAACGCAGATGACCAGCAGACTCTGAGAAGCACAGATGAGTTGTAATAAGCTGGACTGAAGGAAGCACTGTCTAGTGAAATTCTCAAGTTCCTTTAAACTCGGTCAGAGGAAGACGGCAGAGAAAAGGGGTGTGGATCTCACGTGCCACAGGGTTGGGTGGGACCTGGCAAAGAGGTTGAGTGATTTGTCCTGGAAAGAGTCATTGGTGACACAGAGGGAGAAATCGAAAGGAAAGACCAAGGGGAAAGGGAGGGGAAGAATTTCAAGGCTAATGAGAACCAAACGACACCTTTTTGTCCTCTCCATTGTCCCACAAAGCGGAACGCAGGCGTTGGAAACAAAGTCATTGCTTGGTCCCTGGTCCCTTTCTTCCTCAGGCAGAGTGGATTTTCTGTAAGGTTAACAGAGTTTCAGCTTCAGGGTCCTCAATCCTCTGACTTCTTTTAGGACTGTAGTAATGGGCTCGTTTGACTTAATAAAACTCACAAAAGTAAGCTCTTCTCGCAGTGATTGGTCAAGAACATGGTCTCTCTCACTCTGACTTCCCCTTGGGTCTCTCTCCCCTACTGCAGGGTGGCATTATTGCAATCTGGCTAAAGGGAAATTGATATGAAGTACTGCATCCACAAATACAGGCTAAAACTGACATCACACCACTACAAGGATATTGATGACAAACTTGATAATGAAAGCTGTCAATTCAAAGAATATTTAAGATTCATCACTGCATGAATGCCTTGAAATCTTAACAGCTCATCTGCGAAAGAAACTTGGAGGGTCTTCCAAAATTTACAATAGTGAAACAGACACTTTCCAAAGTACATACCATGTTTTTAAAGAAAGATGATCCATTCTGTGCTAGAGAAAAGAGAATTATCTTTCCGTTCTCCCTATAGACAATGATATTACAAACTGCTGTTGTATGAAAAAGCAACCAAAAAAAAAAAAAATGTAGGGAACAGTATTACATGGTGTCACAGGCCCCTTTGTATTAAAACTATCCTGAGTTTCCTGGGGTGCCTGGGTGGCTCAGTCAGTTGGGCGTCCAACTCCTGGTTTCAGCTCAGGTCCTGGTCTCAGGGTCCTGAGATGGAGCCCAGCCCTGAGTCATCAGGCTCAGCGGGGAGTCCATTTCTTTCCTTCTCCCTCTCCCTCTGCCCCTCCTCCCACTTGTGTGCACATGCGCTCTCTTTCTTTTTCCCTCTCAAATAAATAAATCTATTAAAAAACTATCATGAGGGGAACCTGGGTGGCTCAGTCGTTAAGCGTCTGCCTTCGGCTCAGGTCATGGTCCCGGGTCCTGGGATCGAGCCCCACATCGGGCTCCCTGCTCAGTGGGGATTTGGCTTCTCCCTGTCTCTCTCTCTGTCTGTTTTCTCTCTCTGTCTGTTTTCACATGAATAAATAAATAAAATCTTAAAAAAAAACTATCATGAGTTTTCTGAGATTTATGATAATTATGGTGTTCAGCATTTTTGCTGTGATTTTATTTAGTGATTTCTTTTATCCCAAATAAATATTTCTTTTCATATCAATGTCGTGTTTATAATTTTGTAAAGAGGATTCCAAAATTGAATAAACCTGCATCCACCTTGCCCTTGCTCTGCCCCTACCCTCTGCCCCTACCCTCTGCCCAGGATCATTCCAATCCAGTCATGAGGATTCAGCTCCAGGAGCACACACAGACACACACACACACAGACACACACACACACACACACACCTCTTCTGGAAACTCTGAACCATGGGGATCTCTAGCCTGTGGCTCCCATGGAGATAGACCCAAGTCAGCCACAGTGTTTCTGACCCCCCTGTTTCTTTCCCAGCATGAATATCCTAGGATCCTGGTTCTGAACAGCCCCTCCAGAAACGCCTATAAGGAGGTCAAGTCCTCAGTGGTACGGGCTAACAGAGCTACAGTCCTCAGCTGTAAGCTCATTAGTTGGAGTACAGAGGTGAGAACTGAGGCCCCAGTTCAGAGCGCATGGATAGGCATTTGCTGCCTCCCAGGTCCTAGATCAGGTACCAAAAACCCAGGTGGGATAAAACATGGCCCTACCCTAGGAGAAGCAGACATTCTAGCAAACAGTCGTGTGAGTAGGAGAGTGGCTTAATATAATAAGAGGGGGCTTTAGAATCCAGACCTCCTCCTTCTAAAGCCAAGACCAGAGAGTGTGCATAACGAAAGACTCAAGGACCAACCTAGTTACCTGCTAGCTCACTACTAAGTCAAACAGAGAAGAATGGCTATGGACCCATCACTGGAACTGCCACTGTTGGATCTTCAAAAGTCTCTATCATATTGGGGACTTTTTTAAAAAATTTAATTTAATTTAATTTAATGAACATTATATGAGACTTTTTACCTGCCAGGAATTGTCCCAAGAAATCTACATAGGTCAACTAATTGAATCCTCATAATAACATTAGAGTTGGGTGGTGTTAGCCCCCTTTCAGACGGAGAAACAGAAACATGGACAGACTGAGATTTACCTGGGATCCCAGAGGTAGGGAGAGGCAGAGCGGGGTCCCAGCCCAGGCTGCCTGGCTCCGGACAGAGCCAGTGATTCACCCATTAAGCTTCCTGCTGACTCTAATCTGATTCCAAGAGAAGCCACGCTGGGCCATCCCCACCCAGACCAGAGTTCAGGAGGATTGGTGGAGGCTGGGAGGCTAGATTAGGTGGAAGGAAAGCAGGGAGGGGCTGGAAACCTGAGGAAACTCCAGCTTCACAGGGAGATCGCGGGGCAGGTGTCAGAAGTCTCCTGGGAATTGGGGCCTGGAAGTCACATGACTTATCCATGCCTGGGCTTCCTCACCTGCGAAAGGGGGACAAAGTCTCATGGTGCCAGCCATGAAGTGCCCAAGTAAGAATCAATACAATTCCACATTAGAAAAGCCTTTGCAAAGAGGGGAAAGCGGGGCTGGGGGCTGGGGGCAGCGGGTGGGGGGGGGTGTCTTTAAACAGGAAGAAAAAAAGAAAAAGCAGAATTTTAGCCAAGAGATACTCTTCTCTTGGGTTCCGCCCAGCATATTTAATAGCTGCTTCACTTAAACACATTCTGGGAACGATGGTTTGTGTTCCAGATTCAGCAATGACAAATTTGCACCCTCATTGAGCAACTCTTGAAAAAGACCAAGCCAAACACAGACTCTCCTGGTTTCTTTGTGGGAAGATTTTAAAAACGATCGGGTCAGGAGCACAAGCGGTGGACTGCGTTAGTCCCAGGTCTTGGGCTGCCCTTGTGTTCCATTCCCCTTCCCAGGCGCCCCGTGCTCATCAGCCCCCCAAACTTACCAGGAGTCATGGTGGAGTGTCCTCCTTCACCAGTACACGCTCTATTTCAAGGTGTGCATACCACTTAATTTCACACGGCCTGAGTCATGATTTGCAGCTCCAAAAACAGAATCCAAAGACTTCATGAAAATGGTTAAAAACATCACCTTCAGCTTCTGTGGTGCTGGCTTTTCTCTCTCACCTGGGGACCCAAGACCTGAGAGGGGAGAAAAGCAGGCAAGCTCCACACCCGTACCCACTAGCCATTCCTGCTTGGGCCCAAGGACTGGGAAGGAGGGGTGGAGGGCAGGGCTTTGGGGCAGTTGAAAACAAGGGAAAATGTGAGAGGGACCTGTCTCTGAGCCACATCAGCTAGAGAAGCCTCCCTCTCTTCCCCGGGTCTGCTGTGTTCCAGAGCGTCCTGGCAGATTGGGTATCATAAGGCATTCTTGGCATCTGTGAAGCCTCTTTCCCATTCTTGTCCCTGATGCTCTTGAGTCACAGGTCTTCCTTCTGAAGGAAGCCTCCCCTCCCTGGTCACAAGGTGTGATTACAGGGGACATCCACAGGAGAGCCCTTCTCGGCCTGTGTTCACACCATTCCCGGCACTGACCGCACTGATCACATCATCTACTCCTTGCTTGTCTGTCTCTCCCCACTAGACTGCGTCCCCTGAAAGCGGAGACTGTCCCGCACATCTCTGTTGCCCCAGAGCGAGCACAGGGCCTGGCCCGGAGCTGATGGTAAGTAAAAGCTGACTGACCTGAGCCCCCCTGTCTGTCACAGGGTTGATTTGTGCCCCCTAAAAAGATACGTTGAAGTCTCAGCCCCCAGAGCCCTTATTTGGAAACAGAGTCATCGCAGAAGTGACTAGTTAAGATGAGGTTATACTGGTGTAAAGTTGACGCCTAATCCAATGTAGCAGCTTCTCCTTATAAGAAAAGAGGAAATTTGGGACACAGACGGAGGGAATGCACAGAGATTCAGGGAGAACGCAGTGTGAAGATCAAGGCAGTGACACATCTCTAAACCACGGAACACTAAGGATTGCCAGCCATCAGGAGCAGCTGGGACAGATCCTCCCCAAGAGCCTTGGAGACAGAGCTTGGCCATGGCGACATCTTGATTTCAGACGTCCAGCCTCCAGGAGTGTGAGAAATAAATGTCTATGGTTGTAAGCCCCCCCAGTCTGGGTGACTTTGTTGTGTCAGGCCTAGGACACGGGTACACGCCTCCAGCAGCCCACCTCTTCTCCAACCCCCAATTCTTCCCCAAAACCCAGCCTTCTCTCCAAAGGACTTCATTTATTAACCCCTTTCTACTACTGGGGGCCCATCTCTCATTCGTTTTTATTGCATAAGCTAAACTGAAAGAAAGGTAAAGTGGACTGGCATCCACTCAGTGCTGTTTAATGCAATTGTCTTTTTTAGTTTTTAATCCTACAGTATTTCAAGTGGCCTTGAGGACGCTATCGGAACTCAAATCCCACAAGAAGCCATTTTCAATAACCAAAAGACCTGGAAAGAGAGTCAGTATACAACAGCGGCCAAAGCCTGAGTCTGAGTGACTGGGAGCAAGGGCAGAACCTTCCTCCTCGCCTCCCAAGAGCATTTCCCTGTCTCCCATGGCGGGTTGGCGCCAGAGAGCGAGAGCCCCCAGTGCTGAGGTGACAGGAAGCGGGTGGCATAATCTGTCCTCCACCCCACAAAAGACAGGAAATCCAGGGCTGAAGGCTGAAAATCTGACCTCAGCTCACCCCTGCATTGTGTTGGGCCCAGGCTGAAAGAAGGGGCTGCACAAAGACCTCTAAAGAAAGTGATTGGGGCCTGGCCCCCGTGGTGAGGGAGGAAGACACAATCTCAGCCCAACAGTCCAGCTCCAAAGGCTGGATGGACTCATCCACAGTTTCCAGGAAGAGCTCAACCCTGCGCCCCCAAGGTCCTGGAGAGGGGGTGCACCCAAGGCCCCGCAGAGAGTGCCTGGGGCTGCCTCTAACAGACCAGGTTCCTGGAGCATGCAGTACAGGCTCCCACTCCGACCCCAGAGGAGCCCAGAGCCAGAGCGGCTGGAGACCCGCATCCTCTTCTGGGCTCTGCCAACACCTTTGCTGGGCTGACCTCAGTTTCTCCACTCATAAAATGGGAACAACCTCTACCCACCTCTGGGACAATTATGCAAACCGAGTGAGCTACTAGATGACAATGATCCCTTGGATTCCTGGTGCTTTACAGTTTACACAACCTTTGAAGTCCTTTATTTCATTTAATCCTCTCCTCACAACTTTGTGAGGTTAGAATTACCACTCACTGCCTGGTCCTTTTACAGTTGAGGTATTGACTGTAGGAGGCTCACAAGCCCCCACCGTTCAGAGGAAGGGGAGAGTCAGCTGCAAGCCTCCCTCCTCACTTGCCCCAGGAACTCTGAGCTTGGAACTCCTGAGCCTCTCCCTGTACCTGCTCACGGAGTGCTCCCAAGACTGTAGGCACACCTAGATGAGCTGAGAACAGCAAAGCAGGAGGCGGGAGCTGGATCCTCAAGTCTGGCCATGTCTGCTCAGATTTATTCTGGAATTTCTTAGCTAGACTGACTCCTTTTTTTGTTTTGTTTTTTAATATTTTTTATTTATTTATTTGAGAGAGAGAGAGAGAGAGAGCACGCACAAGCTGGGGGGAGGGGCAGAAGGAGAGGAAGAGGGAGAAGCAGGCTTCCCGCTGAGCAGGGAGCCTGGCGCGGGACTCAATCCCAGGACCCTGGGATCATGACCTGAGTCAAAGGCAGATGCTTAATGGACTGAGCCACCCAGGTGTCCCTCAACTCCAGAAATTTTATCACCTCAAACTGAAACTCTGTGCCCATTAAGCAATAACTTCTTACTGCCCTTGTTCCGCCAGTCCCTGGTACGTACTCTGTGTGAATTTACTCTAAGTGCCTCTATCTGTTTCATATCAATGGAATCATACAGTACCTTTCCTTTTGTGTCTGGCTTCTTTGGCGTCATGTTTTC
Organism: Callorhinus ursinus; assembly: GCF_003265705.2. Taxonomy (NCBI): domain Eukaryota; kingdom Metazoa; phylum Chordata; class Mammalia; order Carnivora; family Otariidae; genus Callorhinus; species Callorhinus ursinus. The sequence goes on along the minus strand of NW_027397072.1, from coordinate 12,557,702 downwards.
AAGGTTCATCCATGGTGTTGCAGGTGACAGGATTTCACTCCTTTTAAAGACGGAATGCTATTCCATTGTACGTATAACCATGTTTTGTTCATCCATTCGTCTGTTGATGGATATTTGGGGTTTTTTCTACCTTTGGATATTGTGAATAATGCTATGGACATGGGTGTACAAATATCTCTTTGAGTCCCTTCTTTCCATTCTTTTGGGTATCTACCTGCAAGTGGAATCCTGGATCATATGGTAATTCTATGTTTAACTTCTTGAAGGTAGTCATATAGTTCTCCACAGCGAAAGTAATGTTGTACCTTCCCCTCAGCAACGCACAAGGGTTCTAATTTCTCCACATCCTCACCAACACTTGTTATATGTGTTTGGTTTGTTTTGTCATAATAACCATCCTATTGGGTAAGAAATAGTATCTCATTGTGGTTTTCATTTGCATTTCCCTACTGATTAGTGATGTTGAGCATCCCTTTATCTGCTTATTGGCCATTTGTTTTTTGTTTTGTTTTGCTTTTAAAGATTTATTTATTTATTTGAGAGATTGGGAGAGCACAGAGGGAGAGGGAGAAGCAGGCTCCCTGCTGAGCAAGGACCCTGATGCAGGACTCCATCCCAGAACCCCAGGATCATGACCTGAGTGGAAGGCAGATGCTTAACAGACTGAGCCTCCTAGGTGCCCCTGCTTATTGACCATTTGTATACTTCTTTGGGGATGTGTCTATTCAAGATCTTCCCCCATTTTTAATTGGGGTGTTTGGTTTTGGGGGCCTTGGGATTTTTAAAAACTTCCAGATGTTTCTAATGCCCAGCCAGGGATGAGAACCACTGTAAGACAGCAGAACACAGGCTTTGGGCATTTGACAAAGTACAGCATCCTTTCTCAATCAAAACTCTTCAGAGTATAGGGATAGAGGGTACATACCTCAATATCATAAAAGCCATCTACGAAAAACCTACAGCAAATATCATTCTCAATGGGGAAAAACTGAGAGCTTTCCCCCTAAGGTCAGGAACACAGCAGGGATGTCCACTCTCACCACTGCTATTCAACATAGTATTAGAAGTCCTAGCCACAGCAATCAGACAACAAAAAGAAATCAAAGGATCCGATTCGGCAAAGAAGAAGTCAAACTCTCACTGTTTGCAGATGTTATGATACTTTATGTGGAAACCCAAAAGACTCCACCCCAAAACTGCTAGAACTCATACAGGAATTCAGTAATGTGGCAGGATATAAAATCAATGCCCAGAAATCAGTGGCATTCCTATACACCAACAACAAGACAGAAGAGAGACAGATTAAGGAGTCGATCCCATTTACAATTGCACCCAAAACCATAAGATACCTAGGAATAAATCTAACCAAAGAGGCAAAGGATCTGTACTCAGAGAACTATAAAATACTCATGAAAAAAATTGAGGAAGACAGAAAGAAATGGAAAAACGTTCCATGCTCATGGATTGGAAGAACAAATATTGTGAAGATGTCAATGCTACCTAGAGCAATCTACACATTCAATGCAATCCCCATCAAAATACCATCCACTTTTTTCAAAGAAATGGAACAAATAATCCTAAAATTAGCATGGAACCAGGAAAGAGCCCAAATAGCCAGAGGAATGTTGAAAAAGAAAAGCCAAGCTGGCGGCATCACAATTCCAGACTTCCAGCTCTACTACAAAGCTGTCATCATCAAGACAGTATGGTACTGGCACAAAAACAGACACATAGATCAATGGAACAGAATAGAGAGCCCGGAAATGGACCCTCAACTCTATGGTCAACTAATCTTCGACAAAGCAAGAAAGAATGTCCAATGGAAAAGACAGTCTCTTCCACAAATGGTGTTGGGAAAATTGGACAGCCACATGCAGAAGAATGAAACTGGACCATTTCCTTACACCACACACAAAAATAAACTCAAAATGGTTGAAAGACCTCCATGTGAGACAGGAGTCCATCAACAACCTAAAAGAGAACACAGGCAGCAACCTCTTCGACCTCAGCCGCAGCAACTTCTTCCTAGAAACATCGCCAAAGGCAAGGGAAGCAAGGGCAAAAATGAACTATTGGGACTTCATCAAGATAAAAAGCTTTTGCAGAGCAGTAGAAACAGTCCACAAAACCAAAAGACAACAGACAGAATGGGAGAAGATATTTGCAAATGACATATCAGATAAAGGGCTAGTATCCAAAATCGATAAAGAACTTATCAAACTCAACACCCAAAGTACAAATAATCCAATCAAGAAATGGGCAGAAGACATGAACAGATATTTTTCCAAAGAAGACATCCAAATGGCCAACAGACACATGAAAAAGTGCTCAACATCGCTGGGCATCAGGGAAACCCAAATCAAAACCTCAATGCGATACCACCTCACACCAGTCAGAATGGCTAAAATTAACAAGTCAGGAAACGACAGATGTTGGCGGGGATGTGGAGAAAGCGGAACCCTCCTACACTGTTGGTGGTAATGCAAGCGGGTGCAACCCTTCTGGAAAACAGTATGGAGTTTCCTCAAAAAGTTGAAAATAGAGCTACCCTATGACCCAGCAATTGTACTACTGGGTATTTACCCCAAAGATACAAATGTAGGAATCTAAAGGGGTGCATGCACCCCGATGTTTATAGCAGCAATGTCCACAATAGCCAAACTGTGCAAAAGAGCCAAGATGTCCATCAATAGATGAATGGATAAAGAAGACGTGGTATATATGTACAATGGAATATTATGCAGCCATCAAAAGGAATGAGATCTTGCCATTTGCAACGACATGGTTGGAACTGGAGGGTGTTATGCTGAGCGAAATAAGTCAATCAGAGAAAGACATGTATCATATGACCTCACTGATATGAGGAATTCTTAATCTCAGGAAACAAACTGAGGGTTGCTGGAGTGGTGGGGGGGGTGGGAGGGATGGGGTGGCTGGGTGATAGACATTGGGGAGGGTATGTGCTATGGTGAGCGCTGTGAATTGTGCATGACTGTTGAATCACAGATCTGTACCTCTGAAACAAAAAATGCAATATATGTTAAGGAAAAAAGAAGAAGAAGAAGAAGAAGATAGCATGAGGGGAAGAATGAAGGGAGGGAAATCGGAGCGGGAGACGAACCATGAGAGACGATGGACTCTGAGAAACAAACTGAGGGTTCTAGCGGGGAGGCGGGTGGGGGGATGGGTTAGCCTGGTGATGTGTATTAAAGAGGGCACGTTCTGCGTGGAGCACTGGGTGTTGTGCACAAACAATGAATCATGGAACACTACATCAAAAACTAATGATGCAATGTATGGTGATTAACATAACAATAAAAAAATTTTTAAGAAAAGAACACAGGCTTTGGGGACAAGCACCACCAGCCTCTTCACTAGAGCAGAATGGAGGGCACAAGTAGGGGGACACTTGCAGAGTTAGCCCAGAACCTTGATGCTGTACCCATTAGAGAATCCCAGGGACACTGTAGGAGCTCACCGTGGCTTTGGGGACTGGTGAGGGCAAAGTGCAGGAGCCCTCTCTTTCCTTTCATTCCCTGAATAGTGATACGCTGTTCTCCAAGTCGGAAAGTCTTGCTTTGCTCCAATCTTCTTATCCCAACTGAGCCTCAATCAGTGAGCTCCAGGCTAGACACATTAGGAATTGCAGGACAGGTTGCTTCTTTTCATTTTTGAGGAATCCTACGTGAATGGAGCCCCATCATATCCGCAGCGATCAACTTCTTGGTTAGTGGCCATGCAATACATATATATATATTTTTTTTTAATACTTAAAGCCCCTAACAATTCTTTGTGGATCTTTTTCTCCAAGGAAGAGGAAATGGAGCTGTGGGTACAGAGGAAAACATGGCTTAATGGAATCTGTGTCCAAGACTTTAACAGTCCTTTCTTGCTGTAAACAACAAAATTGGGTTGCAGGTGATAGAACTTTTCTTCAAGGTGTCTCTGGTGAAGGCAGCTTATGCACAAGCTTCAGATCTCTAGAAAGGCCCAGCATCACCCTTCAAATTGCTCTCCTTCTCGAGGAGGCTCTGTGAAGGAAAGAAGTGGCTTATCACTCTTCCAAGGGCCCCTCAATCTCAGGTTCGGTAATGACATGGACAAATGACTCTAACTGAAAGGTTCTTTCCAGACTTTAAATAATTTTCCATTAGTGTTTGGGCAGCGTTTCGAGGAGGGAAGGCTGAACCTTGAGACTGAAGTCCAAATTCACATCCTATTTCCACCACCTTCTAAGTGTGTAAATTTAAGTCTTAGTTTCTCTTTACCTATAAAGTGTGGATAATAATACCTTCTCTGCTGGTTTATCGTGAAGCTTTGGAAACTACGTAGGGCTACAGAAAGGCAAAGGACCAAGGGAATAAGGAATAAATATACACCTGGCCCGTGGGTTTAGAAAGAGAGTAGAGTACATCTGTCTGTACAGGAGGTTTTCTGAGGCTATACAGATGACAACTTCTACCCTTTGAGGCCTTTCCAACGGTTCCAAATAAATTCTGTGAACACCAAGCACAAGCACAAGAGAGGTTTCAAGGAATTCCAACAAAATGGGTGTCACAGAAGGCTTTGTGGAAGAGACAGCGTTTGAGCCGAGTCTTGAAAAATGGGTAAATTTGAGAAAGGAATGCCTGGGGACAGGGCTGTTTCCAGATAGTGGGAACAGCAGGAGGAAAAACACAGGATTGGGGGAGTATCTGGATCCCATTGGATCCCACAAATGTTATATTTCCGATTCTTATAACATATTCTTGCTTATTTGTTTAAAGAAGAATCTTGAACATAGATAACGACCATGTAACTGGCGTATTCAGTTCATTTTTTTTTTTAGCTTTTACTTATTTATTTGTCAGAGAGATAGAGGGGGCACAGGCGAGCAAAAGCAGGGGGAACGGCAGGCAGAGGGAGAAGCAGGCTCCCTGCTGAGCAAGGAGCCCGATGTGGGACTTGATCCCAGGACCCTGGGATCATGACGCTTAACCGACTGAGCCAGCCAGGAATCCCATGGCATTTTCAGTTCTTCTAAGTACTCTACACCAGGGCTGCCAATACAATTATCCAGGTTGTGTCTTGCCCAAGAGATGCCTTACTGAGGGGGTAAGAGGGAGCGATACCCAGCGGCGTTCTGTTTGCCAAGCCATACATACCAGGTGGGGTCGCACCTGCCTGGAGAGGAGAGGAATCCTTTTCATACCTCATGCAAAGATGCCACTTAGGGTATTGGTAGCACCACAGGTCAGAAGAAATGAGGAATCTATAGTATTCAAAACTTTTCAGATTCTAAGTGTCAACTGAGATCCCAAGATTGGCTCGCTTTGGATAAGACAAAAAAGGGTACCAGTCCACCCTCAACCAGGTGGTTCCTAGGTTTTGTGTGGACACAGCCTAAGTGCATTAAATCATTGATCTCCTTTTAGTTTGGGGCCATGACAATGTTATGCTGAAAAGGACATACCCAGTCCCCAGATTTATAGAAAAAAGTCTTTTTTCTACCCACATCAGAAATGTAACGATCAGAAATCTTCCAACGACTGGAACTAGGAAAGACCTCAGGCATAACACAATCCAAAGTTCTCATCTTACAGGTAGAGATAGAGAAACCCATTCACTCATTCATCCATTCATCACCTGTTGCTTGCCTACTATGGGCAAAACCCGTTCTAGCCAAACACACAAAGGCAACAGAGCCCCTTGCCCCTAGTAAGACAGATAAGGTCCAAATATAATTATTTATAATACAGAATCAGAGGTTATTAATGACTTACCAAAGATACAAAACAAACAGGCACATTCATAGGCATTTATGTGAATATGGGAAAATCTAGAAAAATACACACCGAGATTTTAATAGTCCTTCTCTCTGAAAGGTAGATTACTAGTGATATTTTTCTTTCTTTTCTTTATTGTCAGTTTTTTTCACAGTGATTGTGCTAGGGAAGGAGGGAGTTATTGTCACTTCTCAAGCACACGGGGGTATGGGGATAGTGCTGGGGCAGGTTAGAGGCAGAGAAGCAAACTTTCTACAAGGACAGTATGAAGGTTTTGTGAAGAAGATGCCTTGAAGCTGGTACCTGGAAGACAAGTGGGCTTCTGACCTGTAAGACTGGGAAGATGTGCAGACAGAAGAGAGAAAGCACAGGATCAGCAAGGCTTGAGGAGCAAGAAACTTTAGGTGGTGGCCTTGCCAAGCCAAGATTCAGGCCCCCAAAGGCCCAGGTCTGTGTTTTCCCCACCATGTTGAGGAGTGTTTGGTAGTGCCCCTCGGGAATAGGCATGATGGTTACTAGTCACTGAGGACGACAAGCACCACCGGGCCAAATTTGCATGGGTTAAATACATCTATATAGCTGGCTCCCAAAGTCACACAGGACCTAATCATGTCTCTCTCCTTCTCAGAAACCTTGGCTGGTGCCCCATTGCCTGGAGGCAGTCCTTAGGCCCAACTCACCTGTGGCTCCAGGACGCATTTGTGTCCTAAACATGCCTTGCACTTCCATGCACCTCCATGCAGCCCCATGCATCTCCACGTGGCTCCATGCGATTCCATGCACCTCCATGCAGCTCCATGCACCTCTACGTGGCTCCATGGGGTTCCATGCACCTCCATGCAGTTCTGTGCAGCTCCATTCAGGCTGCCCCCTTGACCTGCAAGCTTGTCTTGTCTTTCTGCACCAGGCCAATCCTTATCCATCCCTTAAAGCCACCGTGTAGTTCATCCTGCAGTTGGAAGGCTCCCTGTGTTCTCATCCCGCTGCCCACAACCTCTTCTCTGGAAATTATCTGTGTTCACCTTTCACCACCCTTCCTGTGTGATGGTCAGAGTCAACTGCAGCCTTGACTCTTCTCCCATCTTCCCTCCATGTCATTCACATGCATACACTCCACCCCTGCAAAGACTGAGGGAAAGCATACTTTTACACCTAGCTTAGGCTCCACTAAAAGAGAGCCAGCGTTACATGGCTTGGAAGACTTTGGGGAGCCTAGTATTCCATTCAATCGGCCATTTTTAATTCAAAGAAATCAAAGCAACATTGCATTTCAACTCCAGAATGTATTCTGATCACACAGTGGGGTATCATTTTATAGGTGGTGGGGAGCAGAGCATGCTGGGAGCTCCACATCTGTGGAGAGAGCCATTCTCATCAAGATAGCTTTATGGGTTGACTCTCCCAGGGCCCTCCCCACACCAGATTTATAATAAGGGGACCATCTGCATACTGAAGAGTCCCCAGAACAGCTCTCATTCCCAAGCTCCAGGCCCTTTGTCCCTTTCCTTAATAATATGCACATGTCATTAACATGACAGACCCTCTCCCCTTCAGGAGGCCCAGGACTGGGGAGGATCTTCAGCTGGGCACTTGTGCCCCTCAAACAACATTTTCAGACTCTATAAGCCGTTGCTCGCTGCAAGGTAATGGCAGGTTTCTCCCAGAAGCGAAATAGAGGTAAACACCTCTTTTAAAGGTCACTAAAAGGTCTACCAGACTTCCCATCCTGGTCCTTTTGTGAAGGAACACACATACAAATCCTGAGGAATGTTATTCCGCTACCCCGACAGACATAGCCAGAATGATTTCACAGCGGTCAACAAAAGGAAAAGCCCCACTACAGGAAGTAGTTAATCCATTGGAACATGTTCGTGGCAAGATCCTCACAGGGTCCTCGACTCAGAGGACGAAGGTCCAAGTCCATTTGTAGATGCTCGAACTTGCAGCTTCTCTGAGCCCACTAGCCACACACGTCGGGGAGGATTTTATTCCGAGTGTTCCCTGCCTGTCTCTGTGACAACCCCCACCCAAGAGCTTCAGCCTGGGATAGTTTGGTAATTTGAAAATTGCTCTTTTTGGCCCCTTGCAAAGATCTGAAGAATGAAGGAGACTTAAGGAGGCCTAGCTAGAAGACTGGAGCTAGGGTCACGGTCAGGCCTCCAACTGCTATCATCATCATGATCTAAAAGGAACTCTAGAGCCTGGGAGAAGTCGAGTGGGCAGGCCGGCAGCATGCCGGTCCCTGGCAAATGGGTAGCACCCGCCACCCCCACACTCATTGTCCCCTGTGGGGCCAACCGAGATTTCTCCTTTTGTGCAGCCTCAAGAGCGACTCGCTCCAAGTCACCTGATCATGTTTTCAGAGCTCAAATCCATGTGGTCCGACACCAAGACCATCTTCTTTCCAGCCCCTCCTTGCTTGCCAGGCCCTTCAACACTACAGCGCAGGGGTGGCCTGGGAGGTGTGTGCAGTGCGAGTTCCAGCCTTGTCCCCATGCCTTCCGCGGGGAGCCTTGTCAAGCTGGTCAACCTGCAGGGAGAAAAAGCAGGCCCCGAAGAGAAGAGTAGGGGACTGTCCGCCCCTCACTCGCCCTCGCCGGAGGCTGAGTGTTTACCAGGACACAGACTTTCCGTTTCAAAACTGGGACAGGCACGGGCAAACTGGGACAAATCAGTCACCCTAGGTAAAGAAGGAAAAAGAAACCACATCCCTGCAAAAGGACTTCTCCCCGTCAAATGCAAGCGCTGTGGGGAGAGCCCTTGAATGGCCGCGAACATCATAATAAGCATTTTATGGCGGTTTCCACTCCAATTATCCAGCCCTCGGTTTCCAGGCCTCCGATGAAGTCAGGGCTTAATTTGCACTTGAGCTAAATGTTTGTTTCTTTGCTCCAACATTTTCACGTTGTGGTTCATCCCTGTGGGCAAGACGAAAGTCCTCCCATGGTTGCCTGGCCACCAGAACCCGTGGCCACACCTGACGCGGCAGCCCCCACACACAGGAGGCCAAAGAAGACAGAGGCTCGAACTGTGGTGACAAATTGACATGTGCACATTTACTACCTAGAGGAATTTCCAAGGGAGGTTAACACTCCAGGAGAAAGTGTCCAAGGAAATGTATTCACAGCCATCCCGGAAGTTTACAGTTAAAGACATCCAAGAAAGCCTCTGGCTTCACTTTTTTAATGAGATGTTTAGGGGAGAGGGTTTCTGGTAGAAAGATGATGTTCCCTCAAGAGAGATTATGAAATATTAGTTTGGCAAATTCAGGAGGAGGATCAACTCAGGATGGGAAAGATTTACTCTCAAACCCAAATGCAATCAAACCATTTGTGGCGGTCAACTCTGGTCTCAACCCTGCTCTCTTCACCAACGAAATGCATCTAGCCCCGGCGCCCGCACTGTCACATCTCTAGTCTCTGGTATAAATTCCCTGTTCTTCTCGGCTTTGAGCCAAAGAAAAGTGGCTAAACCAACCCAAGCAAAAATTCAAGATGTTAGATGTCTGTTATCATTTTCTGTTTTCACTTGAGTAACCCAATTAAAAATTGGACGTATCATAGATTTCTCTGGTTCCAGGTGAGACAAGCCTTTGTACCCAGTTCTTCTGCACAAATTGAGAACCCCTAGCTGGCTTTGAACAATTAGTCAAGTCTTTTCACTGGTGGTAACTACTGAACAAACATTACGGAGCCGATATGACGAGCAAAGCCCCATTCTTGGCACAGTGCCGCAACCAGAGCTTTGCCTTATAGAGTAAAGGCATTGCTAAAGGCATTTACTACCTGGAGAAAACCGGTTCGAAGTGATTCCACGGGCGCCTGGGTGGCTCAGTCGGTTAAGCGTCCGACTCCATCTCAGCTCAAGTCTTGATCTCAGGGTCGTGAGTTCAAGCCCCACGTTGGGCTCCATGCTGAGTGTGGAGACTGGTTAAAAAAAAGTAACTCCAGAAAACAGACAGTGAGAAGCAGGAGGGAAATGTTGGACAAGAGCCGACTGTGGTGATCAGAGCTCATAGAAGGCTTACATCCGGCAGTTTCCAGAGTGCTGTCCCGTCCCTCGTAGACTTTGTGTCATCTGGTCCTTCGAAGCACCTTGTGGGGTGGTCAATATTACTGATGTTGTAGAGCTGAAGAAAGTGCAGGTCAGAGGGGAGCATCTTGCCCTCAGCCACACACTCGGTGAACGGCTGAGCCAAGATGTGTGCCCAGGCCTTTCTGACCGGAGGGTGTTCACAAACATGGCAGGGGTCTGTAGCGATTCAAGCCATCTCTGAGGATCAGTGATTCTCTGAAATTGAAGGGGGGCCTTGGAGATTACCAGCTCCTACTCGTTCCACTTATAGACGTGACAATGGAGCGACAGGGGATTACCTTCCCATGCCAAGGTTGAAAATAGCAAATAACCAAGTTAAGACCCAAGCCAAGGGCTTCTGCCTCCAAGCTAAATATCTCTATCACCCAGGGCTGCCTCCCCGTGAGATGCTTAGCACCTCACTTTGTGGAGTGGAGAGTTGGCTGGAAGGCCCTCCCACCAAGGAAAATGGTGGAGGGTAGACTACGCTGCGAAATTCAACCCTTAATAGGCTGCCGATTTATGAAGGAATGGACTTGTTTCCACACCCCACCCCACCTCCCCAAGGCTGCTGAAAATCCTGGATCTGCTAGAAAGCAGAAGAAAGTATCTTTTCGTGTTGACTCTTCAGAGCGCGTCCCACAGCAAATCATCTGTACTTATCATGGGAGTATGTGCTGTGTACGTTTCTCCAAAAGTGCATTGTACCAATAGGTCTGTCTGCTTCAACCATAAAAAGGCTCAGTTACTTCTCCTGGTCAAAGGTTTCAGGCTGAATGTCTTGTAGCATGATACGTCAATATCAAAAGAGATCAGGTAACCCTGGTCAGTGGCCTATGAAGAGATTTCCTTTACAAGTAAGGAAAACTAATAAACCATTGTAGAAGGCGTAGATGTTCTGAGGCACTCGAATTCCTAGGCTCCGTCTTAAAATAGGCTTCAAAGCTCACATTCATTTGTTTCCAAGGTACCCGTTTTTAGGTTTTGTAAGGCCTCTTTTGAGAAACAAAAGTCCGCAAACTTCTTGTGGAGCTCAGGCTTGTGAGTTTGTTCTACCAGCAAATGTTTCTTAGAGATTCTTTGCCCTAGTAACATACTGGGGAAAGGGCGAGAGGGGGCACCGCCGTGCCTAGTTGTATGGGTGGGGAAACTGCACAAGCCGGAGCCTGTGGGTGTGGGGGGGTCTCACCTCGGAGCCACTCTCTTGCTTCCCCTCCGGGGAGTGAATGAGAGAGGCTGTGGGGGGGGGGGACATTTGCTAATGTCCAAAGGGAGATGCAGGAGGAAGAGCCCTGAAGCCTGAGGCCCGACGCCCGGTGGTCAGCCGAGCGGCCATGACAGTGCTCAGAGCTGGGTGCCGTCCTCCTGGGGCCCACGCCTCAGGCCCCGCCCAGTACACCTTCCCCACCATCTACTCAAAGTTGCCACCTGCCTCCCCCCCCCTCCGCATCCCTGAAGTCCCCCTTCTCTTCTTTGCTTTCAAAGCATCCACCACCTTATTGAATGCTGTTTCATTTATCTGCTTATTAGGTTTCTTTTCACTGTTGTCCCTCTGTCCTAGACTATAGAGTCCACAAAAGTGGGGATTTGGGGGAGTTCTGCCTCTTTTTTTCATTAATGTCTCCCAAGTGCCTGAAACAGTGCTTGACACAGGATAGGTGCTAAATACATGGTCGCCCGTGAAAGAGAGAGCAGGAAAGAGAGGAAGGGAGGGAGGGGGCAGGGAAGAAAGGAGAAAGTGCCCATGAGCAGACTGTACGTTCTTACATACCTCTGAAGTGGGAGATTGAGCTAGATGGCTTCAAAGCCTGTTCCAAACCTAATAACTTCAGCTTCTGAAAACAACCCCAACTAGGATTTTCAAGAGGGCCACCATAGAAATTAATGAAAGTCAAACCCAGAAGTCCCAACTCCCAAAAATCGGTCTATGATGAACTGGCCAACACTCCTGAAGGGCAGTGAGACTCCGGTGTGAAAAACACTCGGTGATTGCTATGGTGTCACACAGGGTGGGGGGGGGCCTTGTCCCATTGTCACCACAGTACAGACAGTCAATGGCCTCAGAGAAGTCTCCAAGCCTTCTCAGGCCTGCGGTAGACCAGGAAACCAGCTTCCTCCAACCAAGGGAGAGCTCCAAACTGGAGCCCATAGGTGGAGGGCCCGATTCAGCCCTGGGACCCCTCTTGTGTTTTGACTCAACACTCCCCCATCCTCCACCAGTCCCTCCTGTCTCTCCTGCTTCTACACCAGGCCCTGGGATTGTGGGCTTCCTGAAGACAGGCCTCTGTGTGCATTTGCCTTCACTTCCAGCAGTCAGTACCAGGCATTCAGCAATGCCTTAAGGGATGTTTCCCCATTTGCATTAGCCTGAGAGCTCGCGAACCAAACCGGGGCTGGCAGGAGGCACATGCATAAAGGAAATCTTCCCCTGGCTCCTTCCTCTCGGCTGCCTCCTCAGCCACCAGCCATTCTGCTGGCATCTGCCAAGGTCCTGTCATCTTCAGTCACCAGGCAAGTGGAGCTGAAGGATCAGAGGTGAAGGGGACACAGTACCGGCCTTTGGAGACTCCATGGTCTAGGAGGTCTCGAGGTGATGAGAGCTCTTCCATCTCCAGCAGTGACATCAGATCAGGAGCTGGATGAGGCCCTCCTGGGGAGATGAGAAAGACCACTTGAACAAGACGACATGGGGTTTGCCTTTTGAGGTTGAAAAGGATTTCAATAAATAGAAACTGGGTAACCCGGGAGGGGAGAATGTGTTGAAACAAGTTAAGAGGTAAGAAAGCACCGCCCTGTCTGGCGTGGCTGGAACAAGAGCACCTGCTGAGGGGTGGGGGTGGGGGTGGCTGAGCTGCTAAACCTGGGGGAAGGGGGCAAAGCAGCCTCATGCACCAGGCTGAAGGATCTGAACTTCATCTTCTATGTGGTGGAGAGCTCCTGGAAGCTTTTAATGCAAGGTCGGTAATCTAGAATAAATACAGACACATGCTGCAGGTGGACGGATGGGCCAGGGGGTAGAGAGGCAACAGGGCAAGCAGCGGGGAAGCCAATACCATGGAAAGAACACTGCGTTCATCATCCGGAGACCCGACTCCAGTCCTGAGTTTGGCCGCTTGTTCGATATGGGATCCCACGACCCCCTTCTAGAAACTAAAATAATTCAATGACATGATCTCTGTGCAACATTGAAGTCCTATGATTTATTGATCTAACTCATGTAGAGCAGTTCCTGTCTCAAAACTGCTCTTGGAACACAGAGATGGTTTCTCGTGTGCTTGAATTGAGTGCTTTGATTCTTCTGAGTACAGCAATTACTTTATGGGTAAGTGCAGGGCTCAGTTGGGTGATGCTTTCCCTCAGCTGGTCCGAGAAAAGCAAGTAAGTGGCATTTCACCTTAGTTATAATATTATAATTCATATATATGATCCACCTAGTGCAGAAAGTTTTTATGTAACAAAGTAAAGAACATAAAAAGGGTGGCTAAACTAACAATGAAAAACAAGAGATGGTAGGCTTTAGAAGAAAAGAGAGGATGGGCACTAGGTATGTGGAATGAGAGCACAGAATTTGTCTCTGAGCTTCCCAGCAGCCAGAGTGAAAACAGAGCCTGGTGGGAATTAGTTTAGAGCCTAAGTCATCACAAGTTTTCCTCTTTCATGGCTAGAGTTCCATCTCACCCAAACACTTAAGTAGGCCCCTTATGGACCCAGAAATAGAGAAATTGGGATGATTGAACTGAGCTTCAAGAATCTCAATGACTTTGGGGTGCCTGGGTGGCTCAGTCGGTTAAGCATCCAACTCTTGGTTTCAGCTCAGGTCATGATCTCATGGATCTTGAGATCAAGCCCCACATCGGAACTTCTTGCTCAGCGGGGAGTCTGCTTAAAGATTCTTTCCCTCTGCCCCTCCCCACACTTGCACATGCAAGCACACGTGCCCAGTCTCACGAGCACACACACACTCTCTCTCTCTCTCTCTCTCTCTCTCTCTAATAAATCAATCAATCTTAAAAAAAATCTCAGTGACTTTAAGGTCACTTAACTTTCTTTTGGCTCATGGATATACAAACAAGGTGCAGAGGCTGCAGGGTGACTGGGCCTGTGAAATGCAAACAGACAGGAAGTCTTTTGGAATGACAATTCAGAAAGGACTTTAAGCTTCATGTCTTTCTAGTGTGGGGATGGGGGCAAGTGGAGATTATATTACACAAGATTCTCATGATTCTCAACATGCTCTGACCATCAGTGTCCAAGGCAATACCGTCAACCTCATTAGCTTTCGGATGTGTGGCTGTAAACTGGGCTGAGGAGGACCTCAAGTTCTAATGCCCCACTGCCTTTTATAAAATAACCAAGCAGACAGGGACCCACGTGGCCTGGATTCTCCCATCACTGGCCCTTATAAGCCATGTGACCAAGACAAGCACCATCATTGCTGGACCCGTCTTCTTGGCAAAGCAAAGGCCCTTTTCTGATGAACGAGCCCTTAGACAAATGGCCGAAGTACTATTTTTTACCCCCAAGAGAAACAGGTTATTTGTAAGCTTTCAGTTCTGAGCTGAGTTATCTCCGAAGCCAAGGTTAACACCTCCCATCAGGGAAACTCAGAAATGCCTTCCCAGCTGAACTGTGTGCCTCCCTCCATTCCGCTGACCCTGGCTGTCCTCCAGAGCCCGCACAGGTTAATCCTGCTCCCACAGAGCAGCCCAAATATCTGTGTGAAGTCGACAGTTACATGTGCCCCAGTTGTCTCTCCTGAAGGCACATGGCACTTGATCTGGGCCATACACCTGTTGCTTCATGAGGTCCGTGCGTGCATCAGACTGATCGCTCCTCCAGGGGAGGAACCAACTTCACCTTTTTATTCTGCTACAGTGCCTAATGAAGAACCTCAAACCCTAGTGCCTTTCAAAGAATACGTTCTTGGAGACAAAACTGCATGACCTCATAAAGCCATCCGTCAATGAACAAATATTACCGATAGAGCCAAATTTCACAACCCTCTGTCTTGATTATACTTCTCACTCTAAAGGGTTGACCGAGACTGGTGTCTGAGTTTAATTCCATTAAATCGCCAACATGTATGAAAAGTGCCTTGTGAATTACTGAATGCTAGTTGTCATAGCGCACAGTCACAGATAACGTCTCCATTCTGTGTAATCTGGAAGAAATACCTTCACCTTCCTAAACTCCGTTCCCTCCACACCAAGTGGGGAAAGTGGCCCCTCCCCAGCGGGGGCTGCACAGATATAAAAGGGCTGCCTGGGGAGCCCAAAGTCCCTCCATAACGTTATCTACTATTTACACTTAAGGGACAGGAGATAGGACTTTTAACTAGTGTTATTAAGGGGAAAAAAAAAAAGCTGCATCATTTAATTGCTATTTATTTTCATAAACATGAGGTATTTCAAAGTGCTATAAGATGCAGCACTAAATATATACATTTTGAAGAAATTAAACACAGAACTTTGCATTTACCCAGTTCTATGCACCAAACATGAACAAATACATTAACAGGAAGAAACAGGCTAGGAAAAAGGCATATATATATAGTAAATTTCTTTACAAAAGTTTCTTAGTTCAAAAAGTGATAAAGTAATATCTACTCAAAACTTTCACAACTCATTTTCATACGAAAATATAAGTATCAAATTTAGTTATGTATCAGCATCATACTAAAGTATACAGGCAGTGTAAGAATTAGTACAGTACATAACAGAGATTAACAATATATTTGTATACAAAACATGCTCCTCAAACATTGAGGTATTACAGTACTTAGGTATGAACTTCCGGTCTAATACTGGCCACAAAAGCCACCTCTCATTACCCAGGACGTATACAAAAGGCGGGTGTGTCCGTGGTATTTACAGAAATGTTCCCCAGGGGTCTCAAATGGCAAACCCCTTCTGTGACATCTGCTGGAACTTAAGCACCATTTTTAAAAAGAAGGAATGACTTTCTGTTGTTTGGAAACTTGGAACAAACAAGGTGACTTCAACAGCCCAGAGGCTCCCAACTGTCACGAACTTCGACCGCGGTCTCGGAGGGGACATGGAGGACACCGCAAGGCCCACCCGGCCTCCCATCACGCAGGCCCTCTGCCGAGCTCCCGGCAGAATCTCCCCATGCCCTGCTCCCCCACCCAGATCCAAACTCGATGGGGGGACCGATTTGAAAGTAAACCAACATTCTTAATGTCAACACAATGTTTGTTAAAAAAAAAAAAAAAAAAATCAAAATGTGCAAAGTGGCAGAGTGACTGTCCAGTTTTCGAGAAATGTTTAGCAAGTCCGAGCGTGTTCGATTTTCTTTAGCAACTGCTGCTGCCTCGCCTGCAACTTCTCCTTCTCCAGCAAAAGCTGATGCTCCTCAGCCTGAAGGGAGTGGACGTACTCGGTGGCCTTTTTCAAAATGACCACCTTGGCAGCCTTCTCGTTCTTCACCAGCTCTGGCACGTGGTCCCTGAGCGTGAGGAAGCTGGACCGCAGGTCATTTCGGCGCTGGCGCTCCAGGATGTTGTGGTTCCGGCGGCGCTCGCTGTCCTCCGAGTCAGAGTTGCGGGGGCTCAAGCTCTTGGCCTTCGGGGGGATGACACTCTTGAGGGGGCGGGGGGAGGCTTCGCTCTTGCTCTTCTTCTGGGGCGGCACGTCCTCGCTCTCCACGTAGGGAGAGGGGGCGGCGTAGTTGTGCTGCTGGTGGATGGGGACGCAGCGCTTGAGGATCAGCTCACCCGACGGGGCCCTCCCCGGGCCCAGGGCTGCGTTCTTGGGGCGCACAGTGATGGTGAAGGTGGTGACGGCCTTGCTGCTGGAGGAGGACCGCCGCTTCTCCACGGTCACCACATCGATTTCCTCCTCCTCCTCGTCCTCCTCTTCATCATCTTCGTCATCTAAGAACAAGGCGGGAGTCATTCTCTTGGTGAGACACACACAGGGACCACCCCGATCTCTACGCTCGGTCGCTCCCGGCAGGCACTGGCCCCGTAGCTTGCAGGCACGGGGGGACCCACCCACACAGATGTGGACAGGGTCCTACCCAGCGCCTCGAGAAATGAAATACATCTGGAAATTCCACCTTGCCCACACTTGACCCTTCAGCCTCCACTCAGACTTTAGCAGGTGGCAAAAATACAAACTCCGTGGGCTTCGGGGACGGGCAGAATCTGACTCCAACGCACATGAGTTGGGGGGCCCTGGGCAAGTTAAACTTTTGAAGTCTCAGTTACAACGGGGATGATACCACAGGGCTGTTGCGTTGGACAGGTAATACATAGAGAACAGGGCCTAGCAGACGATGCTCAGCAAACGGTAAGCTTTTATCATCATCGGTTTTTCCCAAAGACTCGCTCATATTTCTATCTCCACACTGAAGACCCAAGGATCCCCTTCTCGGGAGCCTCTCTTTTAGCAACTGACACATAGTGGAGTTTGACTTTAAGTCCTTACACTGAAAGGGCAATTTAATGAACTGAGGCAGAAAAATAAACCTGAGTTCCGTATAGTAAGCAGGTGTTTATCTAACAAAGACCAAATCCGAACTACAAAGTCGGAATCCACAGGAACTCTGAACCCCAAAGTGGGGGCCCCTCTCCCCAAAGTCCCCGCCAATAACAGCAACACACAAACATGTAGCATCACGTCTGCATTTCCCCTCTCTCCTGCTCTACTACCTTGCTGGGATCGCAAATTACTGTTTAAAATGCAAGCATGAAAATCAAAACACATCTTCTGCTTGATCTGAAGGGGGCCGGAAAGCTGAACAATTGTGGGATTTGTTCTAAAGCCGAAATGTGAGGCTGTTCCAGTCTGTGGGTCCCTTTAAGCCAATGTTTTGGTTTTCTGCCAAGAAGACAGCTGTTGGAAGGAAGTGCTTCCTCACTGAGAGCTGTCAAGGCACAGACATTAAAGGGACAGACCCGATTCAAACTGGAGTCTTATCACCAAGTTTCCTTCCAGGAGCCTTAGTGGGATCCATCCTCGGCCCTCAGGGACACGGTTGGCTTTTTATCCACCTGCATTCTGAGGACGCCGGGTTTTCAAGATCCAGTGGGCCCCACCCCCCCCCCCCCCTCTGGCCAGGACAAGGGCTAGTCAAGTGTTTTGGACAGAGTTCTTTACCTCCTGAGTCCCAGGCAAAGTCTGGGTTTCAACCCAACCCTACAGCTTAAGGCAGACATCGGCACACAATAGAAGCAATCAGTGGGTGCCTTCCCGCACGCGTGTACATTCCTGGAGGGCTTAAGTGCTCGCCCTCACCTTGAAGGGCACTGGGCCACAAAGTCACTCCGATCTGAAATTAGTCCCAGAATTCTCGCCAGAGACAAAACGGGACCCAGTTTGCACTGCACCGTGTAAAGAGGCAGCCCCTTGAGAATGGACACAACCGCGGTTGTCCTTGCCACCAGCTGCTGAATGGAGGGAGGGAGGGGTGCCCCCACCACCCCCCAGCCTTTCAGATCTTCCGCCGGCCCGCCCGCCAGTATATCGCCGCCTGCTGGCCACGGACCAGGAGCAAACAGCCCACCACCCACCGAGGGCGGGGAAGACTAGCCAGGCTTGAAAAAAATAAATAAATAAAACCGGTAGTAGCCATCTGTGCAACCTCCCTCTACCTTCCTGCGCCCTACCTAGGATTTTGCACCGCCTCTATGTCTTCTCCCCGCACCTGCCCTCCCCTGACCCGGGAGGCAGTCCCTCTCCACCCTCGTGCTAACAGGTTTCTGCACCGAAAACGCACCCAGCGCACCTCTACACTCCCACCCAGCTTTGGCTACCCAACTTTTCCTAATTTTATCCCTAGACTGGCTGCAACGGAGGAGGGGGAATGGGTGAAGGCCAGGGATCCAGTCGGGGCTCCAGGAGAGGGTGGAAGGAACTTCGGTGAGGATGAGACTTTGGGGAGCACCCTCTTGGCAGCTTCCACTCCCCCTCTCCTCCTCATCCCGGGGCTCGGCTTGGAAGAACCTGGCCCTCTGCCACCAACACTACCTCTAAAATACGCCCCCCCCCCAAGCCAAACCCACGAAGACTAACAAAGGGAGCGCGACTCCGGCTCCAGTGCTCCCGGGAGGCAGCCGGCCTCTGGGACGGTCTTTACCTGAGTCGCTCAGAGTGTCCTCTCCGGAGGTGCTGAGAGCCTTGTGGTCACCGCCACTGGCCGGGCGGCCGCCGGGGCGCGGGGGGACGATCGCGGGGGCGCCGGCCGAGGCTGCGGCACTTGCCCCCGAGGCGACCGCAGCAGCGCCCGCCACCGGGGCACCGGCCGGAGTGGCGGGCGCGGGCTCGCGCTTGTTCACCGGGAAGGGGAAGACGACGGCGGGATCCACGCACTCGGCGGCCGGGTGGGCGAGGTCCGCGGGCAGGGCGGCCCCGGCGCGACCCGCCCCCGCCGCCGCGCAGTGCCCGCGGCCCGCAGGGCTGGTGGCGCCCGCTCCCGGGGCCGGGGCTGCGGGCCCGGCGGCCGGCGGCCCGCGGCCGTGCTGCAGCTTCTCGCTCACGGCGCGCTCCAGCTTCTCGCGGGCCGAGAAGCCGCTCCACATGCAGTCCTGGAGGATGACCGGGTTGGGGGTGAGGCCGCCCAGGCCCCCCAGGCCGAAAGCGTCCTCCTCCGCCGGGTTGCCCCACAGGTCGGCCTCGGGCAGCAGCATCTCCGTGGCCCAGTTCGGGGGCTCGGGGCTGTGCTCCGGGAAGGCACGGCTGGGCGACAGCGGGGGCGTGGGCAGCAGCTCGAACTTCTTCCAGATGTCCTCCCCCGGGGGGGTCGAGTCGGGGCCGCCGAAGTAGAAGTCATCTTCGTCCGGGTAGAAGCAGGGCTGCAGCGAGTCAAACTCTAGGTCTGGGTTCTTGCAGATCATCCCCGGCATGGTGGACGTGGTGCAGCTCGGCATCGGCTCGCCTCCTGGCCGGCGAATGAGGGCTTCTTTCCGCTTCGGTCCTTTTAGTTAGGGGGGTGCTTCCTTCCCGTGGGGGGCGCGGAGGGCGGGGGCCCGCGCCAATCTCCGACACTGCAACCGACAGACACACCGGGAGAGGGTTGGCAAGCGGGGCCGAATGGGGGGGGGGCAGTGGGCGCCCTCTCTCACCCGGCTCCTCCGTCTCCCCTCCGAGCCCCCCACTCCGCCTAGTGCTCCCGAAGGTGGAGGAAGTTCTGGCTCTCGCTCTCTCCCTCCCTCCTTTTGTGTACAAGCTGTCTACGACAGGGGGTGGGAGGGGGCATGCAGATGCGGGGGGTGGTGGCGTGGCTCTGCAACTTTGGAAACTGCCATTTCATTCACACTCGGCAGTGCCTGGGGGGAGGGGGCTGTTCCAGGCTGCAGAATCCTAGCTCTCTCCAGCTCCCCGACAACCCAGTTGCACCACGTAGGTCCAGCTGCTCAAAGGAAGCCCAGGGCTCCAACCCAGCTACTGGGCATAAGACCTCGAGTACCCTCAATCCCTCCTTTGCAAAATTGCAACCTCGGGAGTGCAAACGACAGCGGGGGATTTAGGAAACTTTGCAAATGGAAAACGCCTTTCTCTAGACCGAGGCCAACGATGGGCACCCAAACCCACAACCCCCTCCTCCCAAATTAGAGCAGACGCCCCTCAGCAATCCGTCCGCTGCAGGGAGAGTCCTGCCAATAGCTTATTTTGAACCTCTCTAACCCCACCCCCACTCTTCCAAACCCCCAACCAACGTCGTGTTCCTGGGAGAGGGGGAGAGCCCGAATCCCAGTTCCCGGGAATGGTGCAGGGTCGCCAGGAGAGCCGCTTGTCCTCGGGGCTGGAGCAGTCGTGACCCAGATTACCACCGCGGCGGCCTCGCCCTGTCTAACCCCCCTCTTCTTCCTCCAGGGGCACCCTTCGGAGAACCCCAGTCTCGGGGTGGGGACGCACCGACTCCCGGTCAGGTCAAACACGGATAACTGTTCTAGAGAAGGGCGAATTTCTTCGCGATGAAGCCATTACACCCACCCTGGCAAAGGCTGTAAAAAGGATTAGGGCGGGTCTCTTCCACCCGGGGTGCCTTCGGGGCTGGAACCGGCTTTTCAGGGAAAACCCCGAGACGGTTTTGTTTCGGAAGCAGCAACAGTCCCCCGAGGATATTCGAGCGCCCTGTGCTCGAGCCGCGATCCCGTCCAGGGCTTGCCTTCCCGTCGCGCTTGCCGCCAGGGGGGCGCCGGGCAGTTTGCAACCCCCGCTCCTTACCTCCCGCCGACTGCCGGGGATCCAGGGGCGATTCTGCGCGGGGGTCTCCGGGTGGCCCGGGGGTGGTGGTCCTCGGGTGGCTGCAGTCTGTACGCGCTTGCGCCTAGCTAGCGCTAGCTCGGCTCCAACCCAGTTCCCAGGAGCCCCCCGCATCCACCCAGCGCGTCCAGACAGATGACTGTCACTGGCTGCGCTTTGAAGCTCGGGGGATATTATTAACTGAAAAATCTGACACACCCGGGGGGCGGGGAGAGAAGGGGGCTGCGGCACAGACAAGGGGGAGGGAGAAAGGCAGTGGAAAGCGGCTTTACCCCGCCCTCTTGATTTCCATAAAAATCAGGGGAGGCGCCAAGGCTTTCGCGCCAAAAGCCACTTGCTTTTCTTCTTTGCAGAGAGGAGGCTGCAAAGCTGGGAAAGCCCGGGGTGTGCTCCTCCCTCGCTTTTAGACCCCCGGGCTTGCACCCGCTGCACTCTGCGAACCAGCTGTGCGCCGAGCGGTGCAATGCAGCACCCACCCTGCGGGCCTGGCAATTGCTTGGCATTAAAATATTTTTTCCGGAGGTCTCCGGGGGTGTGTACTGGGGGAGTGGGGCGGGGGGTTGGGGGGGTGGGTTGGAAGCGGAGGCTCCTCACCCAGCCCCCGCCCTGACTGCGTTTGTGTTCGGCTGAGCGCGACGCCAACGTGGAGCGAGGCCTGGCGGTGGGGTTGCTTGTGTGTGATCCCGAAGGGAGGCTAGACCGAGGGTGCAAAACGGGAGGAGGAGGAGGAGCGCCCATTTAGGAACGAGACCGCAGGATGTTTCTAGTTTTAAATTGAAAGGAGAGGGGCGCCCCCCTTGTTTAAAAATAAATAAATAACTTCAGGCTACGAGGGTGGCGCCGCGGCGGTTTCTTCGGCCGAAGGCGACACCTCGCGGAGACCGAGCAGAAAGCGGAGCTGCTGGGCCGGGTCTTCGGGGCTGGAGGGGGGGCACCCCGCCGCCCCCGTGGCCCTGTCACCCAGGCCTCCCCACTGCGCGGCTTCCGAGGGGCAGGAGTGTGAGACCCGTCCCCACGGGCTCCCTGATTAGCCTTCGCAAAAAGCTAGTATTTTCCCGAATTAGGGGAAGGCTGAGCAGGTTCACATCGAAGTTATGGGGCACACCTCCTGGAGACCAAACCTCGGCTCAAAACCCTTGACTCCAAATTGTTGGAGGCAAAAAAAAAAGAAAACCTGCTATTGCTGCTTAGCCTCTTGGTGCCTCCGTTCCCTCATTTGTGAAGTTGGGGTTAGTAGTGGTGCTTAAGTCATAAGGCTATTTTGAGAAAAGAGCGTTGTAAAAGCACTTAGAACCGTGCCTTACACCCAGAGTGTCAGCCTCTAGGTGCTACCACCAGATGGGGAGTCTTCTGGAGAAATGAAGACCCCCCCCCCAATCTGGCAATATGGCCCTCTCTTCTTACCCCACCGCCTGGTGAAATCTTCCCTTTATTCTGGTCAAGCTATTTTACAGGTGTAAGGGTGGGGGTATCAGAGATCATTGCCCCTACCCGAAACTCACCAGGAAAACCCCAGATCCCCTGGGCAGCCCCCTTCACAACCAAATAGACCATGAGGTGGGTTTTCCCTTGGAAAACATTCCCCCCGGGGTGGTTTGCCGTAGGGAAACCCGCCCCCCACACACACCCCAATTGGGGTGGGAAAGCTTCTCCACCTCCCTTTTCCCAAACTGGAAATATGGCTCATCCTTGCCATTCACCTCAGCATTCAAACTAGTTACGGATGAGGATGCAGAGGGTCAGGGGGCAGCCTTTAAAATGCTCCCATATTAGCATTTGTGAAGGGCTCTTCCAACCCTTACCCTGGATGCCTACATAATTCTGGGGAGAGAGGCAGATTCCCAGAGTTCTAGGAAGTGGCCCATGAATGAGGATGAGCTGCCCTTCCAAGCACCTTTATTATTATTATTTCTTTCACATATGTAAAATGCTTCACCTTTGCAAAAGCCTTTAACACCCCCACTTCTGCTTTCCCTAACCCCCTAATCTAAACTCAGCCCTCCTGCTGTATTCTTTGCAAGCATCCTGGATTTTCCTTCAGAGCACTTACTGCCATTTGTAATTATATATGCCTGGGAATGTTTGCTCAATGCCTGCTTCCCCCATGACGCTGCGGGGGGAAACAGCCTCTGCCTCCCTCACTAGACCTGTGAGCTCCGGAAGGAGAGGCCTTGTCTGTTTTGCTGAGGAGGGATCCTCAAAGGCAAAGCAAGGTACCTGTATACAGCAAGTACTTGATGATATTGTTCAAGGCCGAGATCCAGAATGAGTCCTAAGGCGGCCACCTCTTCCAAGATAGTTTCTGTTTATTGGCAACAGTGGGAGAGAGAAATGAGTGTCACTCCAGAACCTTCTTCAGGCCCCCAGCAGCAGCAGGACCCAGAAAAGACCCTCAGAATAGCCTGCCCTACCTTTTTACCAAAATGAAAGGAGCACTGTTAAAATAGGCCGAGAGGGCCCGTTATGATATTTAAAAGTCCTCCCCTTGTCCTCTCTCACCAGACGTGTGCCCTCCACCATGCCATTAGTCTTTCGTCCCTTGATAAAAAAAAAAAAAAAAAAAACAGTCGGGGACAGAAAGACAAGAGACCCTAAAGGTTACTCTGTGTGCCTCCTAGCAAATCAGGTCTCCTTCCAGGACCTCAACCTCTAATCTCCTCCTTTTAATGCAAACCAGTAATTACTGACAAGTCTGAATTTGAAGGTTAACAGAATGATAAAATTCAACAAGTATTTATTGGTGCCTTCATTTGCAAATGGTAAGATAAAAGACTTCCGCCGAGAAACCTGGCCACGGCTGCTTCCTAGTCGGCTTGTAGAGAAACGTGCACGTTTCTTTTTTAAAACGTGTAAACATTCTCAGGCTACGTGAATGCACATTAAATAAATCTTCAGATGGCCTTGAAGAGAGGCTTGGTTCGGCTCGCGTCTACCCTATCCCAACTCAGAACAGAGATGAGTGAAAGCTCGCCCTGGATTCAGAGGGACACACTCCTAAAGCAGACCAACGGGTAACACAGAGTTAGACACAGGATTGGGTTTATAAATAAGGAGAGTTTTGAGGGAGAATGTTTTGGTCTACAAATCCCTTTATTAAAAACAAAACAAGGGGCGCCTGGGTGGCTCAGTCGTTAAGCGTCTGCCTTCGGCTCAGGTCAGGATCCCGGGGTCCTGGGATCGAGCCCCACATCGGGCTCCCTGCTCTGCGGGAAGCCTGCTTCTCCCTCTCCCTCTGCCCCTGCTTGTGTTCCCTCTCTCGCTGTGTCTCTCTCTGTCAAATAAATAAATAAAATCTTTAAAAAAATAAAAAATAAAGCCAAAACAAACCACACACCCCTTCAGAAGGGTCCAACCCATGACTGACTAGGAGATCCACGTGTAGGGATTCCCGCTGCCATCTCCTGATCCTAAGTGAAGGGTCTGCTGAGTCTACAGGCCACAGTTGCTCCCAGGAACATCACTGGGCCCCTCCCCTCAACAACAACAACAACAAAATGCATCAATTTCTGCTGATTAAATCCTTTTAAATCCTTGACTCTTCATTTGGAATAAAGTAAAATCTAGCTCCCTGACTTACTCAATTGCAAAATAAAAAGGAAACAAACAACAATGACAACAACAAAGAAACCAAAAGCCTGGATTGAAGATTTAAATAGCAAGAAGTAAGAATATAAAAGTATAAGAAGAAAATAGTGGAGTATTTTCTGAGAGACACAGCCCAGAAACAAGGAAGGAAAAATGGAATTTATTTGACAATAAAAATTAAAATTTACAGTGAAAATACACCCTAAGCAAAGTCAAAAGACAACAGTGTGACAGAAAATACTTGCCTCATATAGAAGAGACAAAAAGCATATCCCATGTATTAAAAGAGATCCTACACATTGAATAGAAAAACCAGCCTGATAGTAGTGGAGTCCAGGATAAGAGTAGGTAATTCACTGCATAGGAAATGCAAATTGTTCATAAACATATGAAAAGATGCTCAGCTTCGCTAGTACTCAGGGAAATGCAAATTAAGTCTCAAAGAGATTAACATTTTTTTGGTCTAGCAGATTGGCCCAAGTGTTGGCAAGGCTGAAGAGGGGGTGGGGGCCTCTCCCCCAGGACTGGTGTTCCAGCTCCAGGAGTAAAAGCAACCCCACTCTTCCGTCTTACAAGATATAATAAAACAAAAATATGTATACAAGAATGCGTGTGGCAGGATTTTTCCTTATAACAAAAATACTGAAAACACTCTAAATGCCCATCAATAGGAGAATGGTTGAATCTATTATAATATAACCATGTAGCAGAATAATAGGCAGCCACTAAAAGTAATGGATTAGATCTGTAGGTAATGACTAAGAAAATCTCTGTGTTTAAAAAGGGAAATAAGCAAGGTACATGTCAATGTGCCTGGCATTTTTAATGTACTCGCACTCAGATCTGTCTACACAAACCCACCAGCCGACTGGGTGGAATGTGCAACAAGTTGTTAATAGTGGTTTATTTTGAAGAATGGAATCAGACAGAGGGAGAAACGTTCCTCTTACTTTTATGATTTTTTTTTAACCATGGGAATTATGAGCAAATTTAATTTTTGGTTTTGGTTATTTTTGTTACACCCCAGGAAAGCTAATCATGAAGCTAATCATTGGGGGGGGGGGGGGGAGTAAAGAATCTTCTTGTGAAGCCTAAAGTCATTTCCCGAAGTTCTCTGTCATTTCCCGAAGTTCTCTGTCATTTCCCAGGCTGGTTGGCATTCTTTCAGACCAAAGCGGTGCTGAACTAAGTGAGCTGAGGGCGTTCAAAGAGACCAAGATGGGACAAAATGGCACTGGTTTAATTAGGATTAGAATCAAGCCAGCCAAAGCCATTTAAAGTACATGATGTTGCATGTGCCCAAGGCAGGACCGATTTTTTTTTTTTTTACTTCTGAGGCTGGAGGAAAATCTGAAATCCAGCAATGAGAGGGTTTGGGGGTGGAGAGTGTTATTGGCACAATTATGTTTAAAACAAAAATGATCTTCATTGAATGCCGGTAATTGACAGATTTAGAAAAGAAGTATCCGACAGGGCCAGCACTCCCCTCACAGACTGTGATCCTGCCTAGTTTGAGGCAGATCAAGCAGCCTCCTCCCCTGGGAAGCCTTCTCCAGGCTGAGTACATTACAGAGCTCCAGGGAAAGCGCGAATCTGGGTGCGTGAAAATGCTCTGTAAACTGCAAAGAACAATGTGGATAGAAGGTGCTCTTGCTGCTGTAGAATTGAAATTTCCATTTATCTTATGTCCTCCATGTGAAAACGGAAGCCAGAAATGCTGTCCTTGGAGGCAGGGAGGTTGCTCAGGGCCAGACACCCTGGGAATGGATGAGGGCAATAGGCTCCCCCTTTGTAAGCTTAAGGGTTTGCACGGAGGGGAACCCAGTCTTCCAAGGAGCCCAGAGAGCTGCAAGGAATCCTCACCGCACATCCGCTCTGTGAATCCACTCGGCATTGCCCCTCAGAAGGAGTGAAACTCTCTACCTCCCATCTTCTCTCTCGGGAATACTCTCCCATCTCCATGACCGAATTTGGGTGTATCTACCATCTACTACTTGAGGTTTTCAGATGCCCTCTTCACGTGATTCCGTAATAGATGGTTGATTTGCCCATTGATTCTTGCATTTCAATTTCCTTCAATGCTGATGACACTCCCTAGAGCTCCCGGGACCACCCAGGCCCACCTTAATGTCTGCCTGGGGGCCCCTTCTGTTTCCTTGTGTTTAAATAGTGATCAGTGATAAGCCTCTATCTGTCCACTTCCAGAAACTGCTGCTTCTGGCCTAGAAAGTCTTTCTTTTCTGCTTCAAGTCCTTTCCTCAAAGATCTGCTGGAGACTCCAGAAAGGAATGCTGATCTTTCCCCAACCCTGCTTTTCCTCTACAGCTCTCCGCTGATTGCACACAGCCCGCCACTCCCTTGCACAATCCACTTGTGTACTTTATTGGGGTCCTGCTGTGTGTAACGCCCCTCACAAGGTTAGCAGTTCCTGAGTGCAAGGAACCTATCCCACCGCACCCTCACACCTTGCATGGTTTCTGCTCCCATGAATAATGGCAAGACCCGAGCTTGGAAGCCAGCCGGGCCAGTGAGCTCTGCCAGACTGGGTAATCCTGATAGCCACGCTGAGCCTTAATGTCTTCATCTTTAACTTAGCATTTTGTGAGGATTAAGTGGGGTACAATCCATAAGGTCCTTGGTTTATAACGACAGTGCAGTAATGGTTTAGTCCCCTCCCTTCGTTCTTGCCCAGCCTGCCTGGGGGGGGGCGGTCTGCGAACCCTCCATCAACAGACCACAGCATGTGGGTTCCGGGTTGAGCTTTCTGAAGCTGCTCCTGAGATGTACTGGGACTAGTTAATGATCTCTTCCCCAACCAGAACCACCCCTGGGTGGGCCCCCTCCCTCTTCTTAACTTGTCCTTGACCTAAGTACTTTGCACTTGGAAGAAGGTACTGCCAAGTCAAGGTAGCAGAAGGCAGAAACAGAGCACAAGACCACAGGGGAGAAAACGAGTGCCTTCCGGCCCAGAGTTGTGAACGACTTGTTGAAGAATCTCACACTGGTCTTTTAACTCCTCTTGGCTTCACTTTCTTGGTTCATAAGATGGGAATAATGAGTCCCATTCTTGTTCTTCTTTTTATTATTCTTTTTTAAAGATTTATTTATTTAGGAGAAAGAGAGAGTGCACGTGCTAGTGAACAGGGGGAGAGGCAGAGAGAGAATCTCAAGCAGACTCCCGTCTGAGCGTGAAGCCTGACTTGGGCTCCACCTCAGGATCCTGAGATCTTGAGATCTCGACCTGAGCTGAAATGAAGAGTTGGAGGTTTAACCAAATGAGCCACCCAGGCACCCCTCCTGCTGGTCCTTAAGGGAGAGATGATATGCATGGAGAAGCGGGTTTAGATTCAGAAATTAAGTTTAACATCCAGATACCATATTGTTTCTATATCTCAGGCAAGTCTACTTCCATCAGCCTGTTTTCTAACCTACTAATAAGGGTAATAATACCCCTTTCATTGCAACAGAGCAGATATGAGAGCTACAGTCAGAATAAGACCATGCATGTTACCTTGTGTTATATTATGAACTCCAAGAAACTGTGGGGGTAAAAGGCTTTATTTTAATGTAGCAAATGCTTGAAAAATGGTAAAATCTCTACACAGGAACAGTGTGGGATTCTGTGTGAGGTTCCTAAGACAGGGCTGTTTGGGATGGACGCTAGAATCATCTTACAATATTTATGATGGTCATATTTCCTGGTAAGTGGTATCAAATCCAAAAACCTGTCAAAGGGACAGATGGCATTCTTAGCACAAAAGAGGAAACCAATTAGAAGTTAAAATACAGAAAAATGGGAACTTGTAAATGCTAACAAATTGTTTCACTGTGGAGGACTGTGCTATTTTCCCTGACACTTGCTAAGGAAGGTTTCCGTCTGGTTCGGCAACGCTCATGGGGTACTGGCTATTAGTGTCTAAAGAAATTTCACAAACTCTTTCTTCTAATCTTCTTGATTTCAAACTTTCATACCTAACCCAAGTTGTCAGGCAGATGCTGACAATTGCACCTTGTCACTTAGCGACAGACTTTCTTTGCAGCTCAGAAATGAACACTTAAGTGCTAGGCTTTAAGAAGCAATTTCTAAACACCATCCTTGCATTCATTTAGTCTATCAACAAACATTTATATATGATTTTTTATAACTTCTGCACTCAAGGTACCTACAAGCCAGTGGGGGTGATAGACAAAGACCTTTATAGAAAGTTCAGGTAAACTTACTTTGTGCTATAACATATTGTGTCACAGAGGAATGAGCTTTCACCTCAACACAGGGGAGCAGAAACATGGCTTCACAGACTGGGAGACATTTAAGCTGTGGGATGAGAAACGGGAGTTTGTCCAGGAGGTAAGGGCAGATAGGGTCGTATCCATCAGGATGGGTGAGGGTAACGGTTCAGGTACAGTAACAAACAACCCCCAAATCTCAGTGGCTTCATATAACAAACGCTTATTTTTTGTTCTCATTACATGTGACAGAGTCCTTATTAGACAAGCAGCCCCTCATGAAGAAAGACCACGGCCAAAAATATTTCCAGATTGCAGCTGTTAAACTTTTTGTTAAAGCTTCCCATTGGATTGAGATGGCTGCCAGCCGGCCAAAACAGTATGGGGAAGAAAGAGGAAAAGCATGGCCGGGCCAAGGAGCCCTCACAAGCTGAAGGTACTGAAAATAAGCTGGAGAGAAAGAGGTATCTTGAAGAGAATTGCGTTTGTGGCTAGAGCTGATAGGAATCCGATTATTCACAGGTAGAAGCCGGGGCCTGCTCCTGAGCCCACACTCACCGTTCCTCTGAACTCCCTTGTGCCATCGACACAGAACTCACAATTGACTCAGGGGTGGCACTTACTAGACCTTTTAAATTTTCATGATATATAGTCATACCTGGCACAAAGGAAGTGCTCGGTAAATATCTGTGGAATGAGTGAATGAATTTCTCTTCTCCCCAAGCAAGACTGACTGATCTCTAAGTATGCGTGGAATGTCAGGACCTGCGTCCTACAGAAAAGTGAGGCAACAGACCTGTGGTTCTCGAATTTGGTTTTAGTAGCAAAACCCTTTATTAAAAAAATAGTAAATAACGTTTACACTAAGCCCAACTTCCTAAAAAATGAGATAAAAGTGGACTGGCTGGGGTGGATTGGGAAGAGGGGACCCTGGACCCCACTCTCTCAGCCTCCTTTTGGCTCCCTCTAGAGGAACCTCAGGCATCAGGAGGATTTTCAAACCCAGACTGAAGGCCACTCCTTTAGATAAATCAAATCACAGACAACCAAACCCCAGCGCTTTGTTGTGAAACCAACAGATGGTTCTGGCTTCCATCTCTTCTTCCTGTTGAAAGCTCCAGTTGTCCCCATTCTCTTCTCAGGGGCTTGGGACTGTGGTGCATTTCGCTCCACAATAAGGAATGAAATGTTCCGGAGAGCCATGTGTGCGTTTTCGGGAGGAGAGGTCTGAGAGAAGCCACGGGCTGTGGCATCCTCATCATGGCGTGCCCTGCGGGTCCAGGGGCCGGGCCTCCTCCACAGGACAAACTCGCTAAGCAAGGCTCCCCGTGCCTCCTGAGGGGAGGAGTCCTCGTATCTGTCACCTTTTCCGCAGAGTCGGCTTCGGGTCCGGAGGAAGACTGTCTTTCTCTCTATCTGAGACTCATTTCTCACAGTCCAGCCTGCAGAGAAGGGAAGCCAGCTCTCAGTCAGCGCCTCCCCTCTGGCCCACAACATTACGGGACGGGAGTAGCAGTCCCCTCCGTGAGCAGCCTTCCAGGGCCTGCTCCCAGCACTGCCGAGGACAGCCCGACCTGCAGGGCCCTCATCATGCTCTCAGGGGGGCAAAGTCCGCTTGTCTCCTGCCCGTGGCATCTCACCGGACTTCTGTGTACAGGACACGGTTGATGCCTCCGTAAACTTTGCAAACATCACCCTCCATGCCATATGGAGTCTTTCATCCCCTTTTCCTCATTCTGCTCCGTGAAAACCCGGGGTCAGCCTTAGATGATGCCAGGCTCTCCATGCACCTCTGAAACCATGAGTACGAGTGTGGGGATTTTCATTCTGTGAACTGGGGGGCAAGCGATGTCCCCTCCCCCTCTCTGCACACATGGAGGCCCTCACTACCCCAGTGTCGCCCCAGGGAGTCCTCCTCTGGCTCAGGCCACGCTCCAGGCAGCTGGGAGGACAGCATCCCACACACGGAGCCGGGTGGGCGGGGGGGGGGGGGGGGACAGGTTGGGACAGAAGCCCCGTTGCCAGCCCCGTGCAGGCTCCACTGTCCCGAATTTGGTGATTTCTAACAGGTGATGTCTAACATTTGGTGATTTCTAACACCTCAAAGGTACTCACGAAACACTGGACCCCTTACAACTGTGTTTGGATGAAGAGGAGCCCAGCCCTCAGCCTGATGTCCTAGATTGGGCTTCCTCCGAAAACAGGGGGTAGCCTCAGCCCGGCCTAAGACAGAAGGTCAGATACCAAGGGGCCACTTTGCATTTTTTAAATGGTCTTTCTGCCGAGGGAGGGCTTTGAGGAGTCAGATCAAGAAAAAGCAGGTTTGTGAAGCAGACCAAAGCCCCCTTTCCTCCACCTTGCTCCCAACTCCTCACCTCCCAGCTGCCTGGAAGCCTCCTTGCCAAGACAAAGTGCCATATAACTGCAGGGCGACTCTCAATGTCACAGAAATAATCCCCACTCATCCAGAATCCCCTCCTTGTCTCCGCTGGAGTACCTCCTTCTTGCAATCTGGATCTCTGCCCTCTTTTAGAGATGAAACATCAGGTTAACCTGAATTTTTCTGTTTTCATCCAACTGTTTAGGATTATGGACCCAAAGAAAACACCACAGTTCACTGGCATTGTGTCCTCTGAAACCTCTCTTTAAAAACCTAACGGAACAATACACGGCTGCGAGGAGGACCGAGCAGGAGCTCAGGTCCATTTTGTAGCGTGAGATGGAAAAAGAAGCTGAGGAACAGTGTAGAACATGAGATCGTTCTTTTTTGAAGCATTATTGATTTATTTGAGAGAAAGAGAGCACGAGCAGGGTGGGGGTGAGGGATGGGGAAAGACAGAGAGAATCCTCAAGCAGACTCCCTGCTGAGCACGGACTCGGGGCTTGATCCCAGGACTCTGAGATCACGACCCGAGCCGAAACCAAGAGTTGGACGCCCAACTGACTGAGCCACCCAGGGACCCCAACATGAGCTCATTCCTGAAGCAATAATATCACACTTATAAATGTGCTTATCTCTGCATTTATGACAGGTCACACACCGAGCTGTTTGGTGGGATTAATGGGGGCTGAGATTAAGGATTGACATGGAGAGGTGGCGAGGGACTTTTCATTCGTTTGTCTGGTATTTGGATTTTTTTTTTTTAACCGTGATTCGTCATTACTTATTTAAAATTTTTTTAATTAAAAAAATGTCTTGCTACTCCTTTTTAAATTAATGAATTTTTAAACATCAGCAGACACTTTAAATATATGGCCTGAAAATAGATTTTAAGAGGTTGCCTACGTCCGTTCTTACTATTTAATTTTCTAAATCAGTTAAATTGAACATTCTTTCTCATATTTAAAATCACAACCTACAGTCCTAATCATTCCATTTATTGATACAATAATTGGATACAACCATTGTTGTCTACAACCCAGGCTGAGTGCCAGACACTGGATAGATTTTTCTCACTTAATCTGCACTCTAACTTTGCAAGGTTAATTATTTTCATACCCATTTTCCATCTGAAAAAGCTAAGGCCGAAGGTCACACTGTTAATAAGTGGCAGAGCTGGGATCCTAAACCCACTCGATCTGACTCAATCTGACCAAAGTGCACATTTGTTTATAAGAGCACCTCTCTGTGGGTTCCCATGTGTCATCTTAAGACTGCATTAAGCCTCATATATATAATTAAAACTTTTTACTTTCTTTTCTTTTTTTTAAGTAACCTCTACACCCAATGTGGGACTCAAACTCACAACCCTGAGATCAAAGTCACACACTCCACCAACTGAGCCAGCCAGGGGCTTCTAAAAAATTTTAAATAAACATGTATTTGTACATGCGACCTGATTTTTACTTTTATTTTTTTAAAGATTTTATTTGTTGGAGAGAGAGTGAGAGAGAGCAGGAGCCGGGGAGGAGAGGGAGAAGCAGGCTCCCTGCGAGCAGGGAGCTCGATGCGGGGCTCGATCCCAGGCCCCTGGGCTCATGACCTGAGCCGAAGGCAGACGCTTAACCCACCGAACCACTCAGGCGCCCCGCGACCTGATTTTTAAGTGAATAATCAATATAGCATGTTAACTGTCTTCCCCAAACATTGACCCTGTCCCCCCAAATGAGCAAAGGCAGAGGTAGATCTTGGGGTCTGCTGTCCTTTACGAAAATGACATCTAAGTGAAGGCATGGCAACTTACTAATCTGTTCAGAATGCTTCTCAAAGATTTCTCAAATCCTGTTAAGTCTGTAGACTTCTAACAGCACAACGTGGAAAGAAGTCTGGGAGGAAACTCCTGAGAGCCCCACCCTACTATAATCACCGAGGCTGAATGTGCTATCTAGCGGGTCTGTTTATTTCCCTATAGGACTCAGTTCTCAAGGGACTCCTCAGATCAGAAGGGAAGTTTTCTTTCTTTTTTTAAAAAAAATTTATTTATTCATTTTAGAGAGAAAGAGAGCATGAGAGGGAGGGGCAGAGGAAGAGGAAGAGAGAATCTCAAGCTGACTCCGTGTTGAGCGAGGAGCCCTAGCCAGGGCTCAATCTCAGGACCCGGAGCCTGTGACCTGAGTCAGAAGCTTAACCAACTGCGCCATGCAGGCGCCCCAGAAGTGAAGTGTGATGGGGGGAGGGGGGTGGAGATGACTAGGAACTCATTTCCAGTACAACATAAAGAATTTGGTAACCATTATAAAAGGCCAACAGTGAATGGGGCTCTCTTGGTAGGTATTGAGATGCCTGTCACTTAAAGGATTCAAAAAGAAATGAGTGAAGCATCGGACCTGCTATAGAAGGAATTTTTGCATAAAAATAAATTCTGTGATTCTCAACTGCATGCTTTGCATTTTTATTCATCGTTGATAAGACTACCATGTGGCCTTAGGGGAGGACGTCCCTGAGATGAGCCGTTCTATTGTTCAAATTCACTCTGCAGTCATAGCGTTGGGTTATGAAACCTGTTAGTTTCTGAAGGTTTGGATTTTAAAGACCATCAATCAATTGTTTGGTCCTAATTAATTTCGCTTGAGAACATCTGACATGTTAACAGAAGTAGCAATTAAAATTGAATGGTAGTGTAATCACCATCTCAAATATTTAAACAATGTGATTATATAATATCTATCAACAGAATGAAGAAAAAAACCCACTCAGGGAAGTAGATGTGAAGGGAAAATAAGTATTGCTTCAGGGGTTGGAAAATGCAATTTCTTCTTATGCCTCCCAGATCTTCAAGGTACAAGACAACAAGACAAGCTCTTGCTGGCCCCTCGTGCTGACTTCTGACAGTGGTGAGCCCCCAGAGGCCCCACACCTTGGGTACTTGGAGCTGAAATATGCCCCGCAGTTGTCTGCTCCGATCATAATCAGACAAAGGATGTTCTGTGTTTTCCCTGAATGTGTCAGACTGCGTGGGGTCCTCCAGATCATCCCCCAAGCACGGGGCTGAAATATTGGGGGCGGGGAGGGAGTTTCTCCCTCAGCCAGGACAGATTTATTGAGGGCTTACTATGCACCCATGGAAATTTCCAAATCTCTCTTTGCATCCCTACCTTATTTCCTAAAAAACCTACACCCATCTATTTGATGCTCACAGGCATTGCCTCCTGGAATCCCAGAGATACACCACAGTCAGCGCGTTCCAGATGAGCTCCTTATCTTTCCCCTCCAGCTGGCTCCTCCTGCTGAATTCCCTCTTTCAGTCATGGCACCACTGGAGACCCAGATCAGAAACCTGGCAGTCAGGCTCATCTCCTCCTCTTTCTTTTTATCTTGCCTTTTTGCAGTGACCATATTTTATTATTTCCACGTCCACCCAGGGCTTATAGAAGGCACCAGAATGTCCATGCCTTATCTGATGCTATCTCTACTTTGGGCTAACCCTAGAATATAATGGGAAGGATGTAATTGTCTCGGATGCCGGTAGTTTAGTCCTTCCATACCAATTGGTAATGAGTCACAATGCCCCCCCTCCCCCCAACCTCGGGCCCTTCCCAAGATCTAGCCACCAAAGGACTAATGTCTGGCCCAGCAAGGGGCCTGCAGGAACTTGAGCCTGCAAAGGTGGGTTTTGATTGCCTGGTGCCTAGGTGGGACCATCTATCAGTATTTGACCACCGTGTTCATGGCTCATGGATGGCTCACCTGCTAAGGCACAGTAAGCCCCATGCCTAAGACTCAACTATACTTTAGGGGGCCCACAAAAATGTCTTATGTTCAATGTCTTCTAGATTCAGAAGGGAAAAAAACATGAAGACAACGATAATGAATATGTAAAAATGAATCGTGCCTGGCTTACATTTGTCTTCGTACCAACATAGCCATAAAATATAATTTGTAAGTGTTTTTCCTGGGTGGGGCCGACAAACACAAAAGCAAACTCGGATCACAGCCCGTTCTCACTCTCCTCCCCACCCACCCCTCGTCTCTGCGGGTTAGGAAGCGACTATGGGATTTTATCATTCTTTTCTTTGTGTACTTCCTTCCCCTTTGCCTCACTTTGCCACCAGCCCCATTTGCTGACCATCCCCCGGGTGCCCGTTCTGGGGATTTGGAAATGAGCAAGACACTCCTTGCCCTCAGCTTTTGACAGTCCAGGGGGGATGAAGGCACACCCATCGCTAGCTAACTGCAGTCCCGTGAGGTAGGTGTTCCAACAGAAGCCCAAGAGCGCCCAGGAGAGAGAGGCCCCACTCCACACAAGCGAATCGAGGAGAAGCCTCTCCAAAGAGGTGATGTTTGAGCTCTAGGAGACACACACCTCAGCTCCCCAGCTGAACTTCCCTCTCGGCGCAGACAGGAAGGCACAGACAGGGGACCATGTCCGTGGTTGAACTTCTCCCCCAGGGACTGCATGTGCCCACACCTCTGGTCTCAGCGTCTGTCCAAGATGGAGATTTCATCTCGGTGATTTGCCTGGGTTGTGGAGAGTGTTTGGATCTGGATGGAGGCTGACTCCGGGGTGAGCCATCACTCTAGAGAACTGCCACTACCCACCTCGGAGGAGGGAGTCCACGGCATCCGCTAAACAGTCGCCTCATGAGGGGTGGGAAAAGCGTAGCCAGCGGTGCTGGGATGTGCTATGGCTGTGGAGGCCTCAGTGATCCACCTCGTTCCTCCCCTCTGCCCAGGATAGTCACCAGACTGGTGTTTAGACCTTGGCCAGAGGGAAGACAGGTGGGTGGAGGGTTGGCCAAGCATGATGGTGGCCCACTAGGCCAGCAGCTCCTGCACCCTGAGGCAGCAACCCTGACCTCCCCCTCTCCCATCCACACTGTATTCCAGCCCCAAAGGCTGTTCTTACTCCACACATTGCCTGTGTTTTCACACCTCTGGGCCACCTCTTCTCTAGTTCTGAAGTCTTACTTGGCCTTCAAAGCCCTCACAATGAAAGTCAATGATATCCCACCAGTGGCAATAATTCAAAACTTGCCCTGTGTTCACAAAATACACAACACATTCATAGAGGTATGTGACAGTTCTTAGATATTTTGTCACGAATTACAGTTCACTGCATGCAGGTGTCTTGCTCACAAGAAGGACCTCTTTGAGAGCCATGACCATGTGTGATCTTTGCCTCCCCAGAGACCAGCCCGACCCATCAAGGAAACGTATTCTCAGCAGATGCTTGTAAATGACTCACTCCTACTGGGGTCTAGAAGTGCAGTATATCCTGGACCAAGTGTCTTGTGCTTCATTTGCCAAATTCTGCCTGCATTTGGGCTGTTCTTCCTAGGAACAAACCAGAAGATCAGAAGTAGCCCTGAACTACTGGCATCCAAGACAAGTACAACCTCCCCATTACATTCTACGTTTAGCCCAATGTAGAGCTTGCATCAGATAAGACCTCACAAAGCTCTAGGAAGAACAACATGACTCTCCATCAGCAACAGGTGAGCAAGGAACCCCGCTCTTCCTCTGCCTTGAGGCAGGATGGAGACGCTCTTCCCAAGGCCTCCCACCACTCTGCTAATGGGAAACTTCTACTCACCCTTGAAGACCCATTTCAGATATGGGCTCCTCCGGGAAGCCGTCCCGAGCTTTGTCAGAAACAGTTAAACGTTTCTTCCTCTGCATTCCCCAAATACCTGCCTCTTGCCTCTGTTACGGTGTTCCACACATTGATTAAAATGATCTCCCTGCCTATTTGGTTTTTTTCCACTATGCCAGACACATATGGCAGTTACTTCTGGGAGCAATGATTTAAAAGGAGACAGACTACAAAACACCCAGAAGAGAGCAGCCAGGGGTGAGGAAAGACCTGGAAACCCGTGCCCCATGAGGTGACCATATGTTGCGGTCGGCCCGGGACATCGCTGTTTTACGCATGTTGCCTTGGTGTAATTAGTAATAGCACTCACTCTCACTCTCAGAAATGTCCTACTTTGGTCCATAAAATATATAGTCAGCCTACTGTGAGGAAGAAGTGAGGAAATTAAAGTTGTTCATTTCAAAGGAGTTTGGGGGGAACACATCCCTGTCTTCAGGTATCTACAAGGCCACATGCAGAGTGTGGCCAGGGTGTTCTGTGTGGCCTCAGAAGGGACCCAGGCCCCACGGGCAATGATGATGTAATGACAGGCTCCCCACCATCTGTTTTGTTTACTGTTGGGCACCCAGGACTTGGCACCGTTCCTGGAATACATTAATCTCTTGATAAATATCTGTGGGAGGGAAGCAGGAGAGGAAAATCTCCCAGCAACTGAGCTCAATACATTGAAGGCCAAGTGCTCCCGTCAATGTAAGTGCCCGTCAGAGGCTGAGAGGCCCCTCGCTGGAGGGGGCAGGGGAAGCGCTGTGGGCTAAATGATGCCTTTCCTACCTCCCGAGAAAAGACATGCGGATGTCCTAATCACCAGTACCTCCATATGCAACTTTCTTTGGAGACAGGGTTGTTGCAGCTGTCATTAGTGAAGATGAGGTCCGACTGGAGTAGGTGAGGCCCTAATCCAATATGGCTGATGTCCTTCCAAGAAGACAGCCATGCCAAGACAGCGATGCGCGGGGAGAACACCATGTGAAAACAAAAGCACAGACTGGGATGGTGCTGTTGTAAGCCAAGAAGTCCCAGATGTTTCCAGAAAGCCACCAGAAGCTAGGAAAAGCCAGGAAGGATTCTCCTCTACAGCTTTCAGAGAGAACATGGCCTTGCCAACCCTGTGATGTCAGCCTTCCAGCTGCCAGAACTATGAGAGCATACATTTTCGTTGCTTTAAGTTATCCACTTTTTGGTACTTTGGTGTGGCAGCCCTGGGAACCTCAGACAGCAAGAATATGCCTTGGGTGGGCAGGTGAGTGCAATGATCCCAGGGGTCTCTGTCCCAGTGCATTGGCTGCACCTCCGTCTCCGAGGCAGGCTAGCAGTGATGGGTTTGCCTGCCATGCTGCACGGCCCCACGGAGGTTCCGTCCAGCTCTGGACAGGTGGCCTGCACCGGGGAGCAGAGCACAGGCTCACCGCGACCAACTGCAATGCCAGTATCCTAACCCCCTTCTCTGTCTGGCTGGCCGTGGGCTCGGCGATCTTTGACTTCCAGAACGTCACAGTTTTGAGCAAGTTCACAAAGGCAACCAAGTTCACCCCCTTCTTGGCAACCCAGATTCCAGGGCCAGGAAGGGATGGGGGGGCACCCAGGCCCTATTCCTTCCTTTCTGCACACACTCCAAGTTAATTCCCACCAAGGATTTCCTCCCACGTTGTTGCCCATGCTCCCCAGATCCCAACCTTCCATTCCCTCTAGACTCCACTCTGAGGCATGTGTTCCTCAAGCATCGTATCTAAAACAGCATCCTGCCACTCTGTCCCTTGGCCCTGCTCTGTTCTTCATAGCCCTTACCAGCAACAGAAATTATATATGTGTGAGCTTGTTTCTTGACTGTCTCCCTGCTAGCAAGTAAGAGCACACTGTTTGGAATCTAGTGAGGGCTCCGTAAGCACTGCATAAAGGAATGAAGGAGTGCAGTGACATTCGAGCTGAGCTTGTTCAGCTTGCTGGAGTGTGTTCCTGGCAGAGGGAAGAGCAGCGAAGATGCTCAGAGGTAAGACTGTCGTGCTCAGGACAGAAGTTCAGCGTGAGGGGAAAAGAAGGCAGAGTGAGACAGGACCCTGGAGAGAAAGCAACGTCCTGGGGGCCGCACTCAGCTCAGCTTGTGCTCAGCCTGGCCCGGTGTTGGTCCAGGGACTGCCTTGTACATCTTTCCATTTCCCACCTCTTTGAAACGATCTACCCATCTGGGGGCAAAGGCTAGAGAGGACAAGGAGCTGGCTCCTTTGGGCTTATCATTGCATCCACTGCCTCAGATTAGTTTTAGAAGGCAGGTAAGTGTAACTGTTTAATAATAATCACATGTCTGTGTAAGAATAATTGTACATCTTTGAGAAAGGGAAAAGAGATGTAGGACTTATTTCAAATAGCCCAGGTTAGCTTCTTTATAGCTGTGATACTTGCTCCATTTTACAGGTGATGAAACTGAGCCTGGGAGAAGCTAAGTAACTTACCCACGGTCTCTAGTAACCCAGGATTCAAACCTAGCTCTTCTGACGCCAAAGCCTGTCTTCTCTCTCCTGGATTACACGGTGCCCTCCCAGATTTCTGGCTCAGACTCCATGGTCCTGCAGGAAGCCTTGACCCTGGCGTTTGAAGGTGATCCTGGGCAAGTCAGGTAGCTTTGCTGAGTCTCACTTCCTTTATTCAAAGTGCGACTGGTGATCCCAGCCCTGCCAGCTTCACCGGGTGGAAAAATGTCTCTGAAAAAGTTTCGTAGACTAAGTGACCATACATCCAGGATTTGACATTGAACCATGCCCCAAACAAAGAGGGTATTTGTTTCCAGCACTTCATTGCGCACTCTTAAATTCTGCAGTGAAGGTGGGCTGTAGGACCCTCCCTTCTATCCCCCATCCTACCCTAACCTAGCTTATCTTTTTTTTTTTTAAGATTTTATGTATTTATTTATTTATTTTAGAGAGAGAGAGAGAGAGAGAGAGAGCAGAGGGAGAAGGAGAGGATCTCAGGCAGGCTCCGGGCTCTGCGCAGAGCCCAACGCAGGGCTCGATCTCACGACCCTGAGATCGTGACCCGAGGTGAAATCAAGAGTCAGACACTCAACTGAACTGAGCCACCCAGGTGCCCCCATTCTATCCTGCCTTTAGCTCTATCCTAGCCCTAAAGCAAAGCTCCGAGGGTGGATCTGAAAGAACCAAGCCCATAGAAGGGACAGCCAGACCTCCTGCCAGTGGCAGTCTGGAGAGTTCTGGAGCTCTAGAGTTGCCCGAGAGCGCCAGGCCCCTCCTGAGAAGCAGAGCTGCGTGTCACACTGTCCACTGTGGAAGCAGGCACAGGGCCATCAGGGAACTCATTTACTGAGTTTCTTGACTTCACTAGACTCTGTGATAGATGGAAAGCCCTTGAACTTCACTTGATTAGTTTGCTTAATCTAGACGAGCTTCCATGTCCCTTTCTAGACAACTGGGATAATTTTGGCACCCAACTACCTCCTGCAGTCCTTACAAGTATTATAAAGTAATGTCTGCACAGTGCCTGGCCCACGATAGGCAGTGAAACCCTTCATTATTATTAATAATGTCATTATTATTAATAACGACCACCATATTGGCCACAGAGTAGGTGCTCAATAAAAATGTATGTAAGGAACAAAAAATAAGGTCGAAGTACTCCCTTTAATTCCCATTTGAATTCCCCCCAGGGCAGGGGGGAGGGGGAGGGAAATCCAACATATCTGATGTTTAGAAATGTGACATCCAAAAATGTCTGTTTTCAAGTCCCATTGCTTTCCTGTCCTGCAGCTGCCAGAGAGGCTGGAATTACTTAGTAACCGTGGCCAGCTTTTTGAGAGATGGGTCTGTGGGGGAGAGATCTACTCAGATGAGAAAGATAGCACACCAAACACTGGCCCCATCCAGTGATTATGTCATCTGGCACGAAGTGAGGACAAATTTCCCCTGTACCTGACAATAACATTTTTTTCAAAATAAAATATGTCGAGGTTGAGAAGTTTATCTTGGCGGAGCATTGTACCATTAACTCAAGATTAAATGCATCCTGTCCAAATTCTTTTGCTACTTGTAATTGGGGCCTCAGGCTCTCAGCCTCCAGATGTTGACTCTATGGATGCCTCAGGAAAGGAAGCTAATTGTTTTTCACATTACAAGTGTCCAAAGTGGGGCTATGGTGGCTGTCCCCGTGCACCCCCCAAAACCCCTTCAGGACCAAAGTGCTCATTCCCCAGCTACCAGCAACGTCACCTGCCGATGGTTCCCGGCTGAGCATCCCCACCCCTAACATACCGCCCTGAAGGACATTGTCGCCTTGGAAGTCATGGCCCCCTCCCGGGAGGAAGCCCAACCCAATAATGGGTTGATGCGGAGGTACCAAAGGCCAGTCCCCCTGCTTCAGTCTGTGAAGAGCCGCCTTAGCTCCAGATTTCCCCATGAGGCGAGCTGGGTCCTTGTTCTCACGGTGCTGGAGTTCAAGTTCTCTGGCGAACTTCCTTTACTGCCCCCCAGGGGTTGGTCCAGATAGCATCCACCAATAAACTTACCATACACATGTGGTCTGGGGAAGCCAACTCTGCTTGGGATTTTGGAGTTAGATCACTCACCAGCCAGTGGCCATGAGGACCCCGTCACAGTGGTGGAGCCCTGATGGCCCAGGCAAGCTGTGCTATCATCCCGAGTCCCACATGGAACTTGGATGGACTGCCCTTGGACAGGGATGCACTTGGAGGGCAGTGTCTCAGGTCTTTGGGAAGCTGGCAGTGGGGAGGAACAGCCGAGTAGGATGGTCGTTGCTGAGAACCACTGATGCATTTGAGAAAGACAGTGGAAGGCTGGGGGTGATGATTCAATAAGGTCAAGTGTGACAGTCCAAGGACTCTCCTGGTAGCAGATAAAGAGACAATCATCTCCTATAACCTGAAGGCAGAAAAGGCTGAGTATCAGGTTCAGGACTTAATTATCAGGCTGCGGAGCTCCAGAGATGATTGAATTCTCAGCCCCAACGTGGCCACCGTGGCCACCGTAGCAAGGTCAGGGTCCTTGTGCAGGGGGCCAGCATGGTTCAAACGCCCCCTCTGCCTGGCCTGCTGCCATCCTTCCTCACAGGGGCAGTTCCCAAGGGCCCTCGCCAGTAGTCTTCCCACACATTCGGGGTCACCATTCCAGGGACCCCCCCCCACCAGATGGACACCCCCCGCCACAGCCGTCCAGAAGCTGTGCTCCCTGCCTTTCCCCAGCTTGTCACTCAGGGCTCAGCTCAAACATCACGTCCTCAGAGGCCCTCCCTGACTACCTGCTCCCCCGAACCCCATTCCACCGGAGCCCGGTTGTCCCTCACGGTGCCCATTTTCACCGGCTGCACAGCCCTAACAAGCACCTGAAACTATTCACTCACTTACTTCACTTCCCAGATCGCTCCTTTGAGTGCAAGTTCACCAAGACCCAGCCCAGGGTTCAGTGTCGTGGCTGGGTGCCATGTAAGGGTTTTGGAAAGAAAAAAAATATATAGTGAAGGAGGGAGAGAAAGAAGAGAGAAGACCAGGAAGGACGGAAGAGTGCTGGGTTCAAATTCTGACTTTGGGGAGCTCGGAAAGATTCTTTGACCTCTCTTAGCTTTTGATTCCATTTCTGTTAAAAGGGGATATGAATTATTTTTGGAATTCAAGGAGGTAATATGTGGGAAGCACTCATTTTCCAGGCTTTCCCCCAGAAACTTAGGATGTTCTCTTTAGGATAGCACTCGACTCCTTCTCGTTTCCCTTCTTACCCACTCCATCCCCTTCCACTCCTTGCTTCCCTCTGAAGGAGAACTATCTAGAACATGGAAGTTTCCAAATGGGAGATATTTTTGAGGTTAAGTTGTAGGCACGAGAAGGCAGCCTAAGAGCAACGTCAGGAATCTGGTATCAGCCTTTGATGTGTGTGTGTGTGTGTGTGTGTGGTGTGGTGGTTGTTTTTGTGTGTGTATTGGCAGCGGCAGTGGAGGGGGTGTGTGTGTTGTTGTGTGTATATTATTGCCGGTGGTGTGTGTGTGTGTTGTCGGTGATGGTGTGTGTGTTGTCATTGGGTGTGTGTGTGCGTGTTTTGTTGATGTGTGTGTGTTGGCAGTGGTAGGGCGAGTGTGTGTTGTTGGTGATGCTGTGTGTGTGTGTTGTCGTTGGGGGGTGTATGTGGTATGTGTACGTGTTTTGTTGATGTGTGTGTGTGTGTGTGTGTGTGTGTGTGTGTGTGTGTGTTGGCAGCGGTGTGTGTGTGCGCGCGTGTGTTGGCAGCGGTGCGTGCGCGCGCGCGCGTGTGTGTGTGTGTTGGCAGCGGTGTGTGTGCGCGTGTGTTGGCAGCGGTGGGGTGCGTACGTGCGCGCTTACGGCGTGGCGGCGGAGGGCGCTTGCTCTCGGGCGGGCAGCCGGCCGGCAGCCCCGAGCCGCGCGGTGCTTTCCCCGGGAAGCCTGTCCCGGGCACTGCGGACCAGGACCGGAGCACCGCCTGCTGCTCGCCACTCTGGGATTTTCCACCAGGGTTTCTACTTTCTTTTCCAAGTCTTTTCCTTTGCCTCACCCAGAACTGTAAACAGGATGGGTTTCGTTCACTTGCACTTATTGACTCCCTTTTTTTTTTTTTAAATGAAAGTAATAAATAGACTTGGGGAAGCTCTGGACAAGTACAAATAAGTAGGGGGAAATAATCAAGCCCACTGTTTTCACTGTTACTGATGTTCTCCCAGGATTCTTGCCTACATTTTCTTAGG
Source organism: Callorhinus ursinus (assembly GCF_003265705.2). Lineage (NCBI taxonomy): Eukaryota > Metazoa > Chordata > Mammalia > Carnivora > Otariidae > Callorhinus > Callorhinus ursinus. The sequence goes on along the minus strand of NW_027397072.1, from coordinate 12,514,079 downwards.
TTTAGTTTTGTCGAAGGGATATTTATATGTAGTTTGAAAAGCCAGAGAGTATTGGCTCTGATGACGCGCAGCAGTCTCCTACCTCGTTCCCCTACCTGCCCTGAGTCCGGCTTCCTAGAGGCACCCGCTTTTCTCTCCTTCCGCTACATCTCTGCTGGTTACCCCCGTCTGTCTACATGATACCCGAAATGTGTATGTGTAAGTACAACATGCTGATCTGACACGTGTCTATGCTGTGAAATCAAGGCCATAATGAGATTCGTTAACATACCTGAGGCCTCACCTAATTATATTCTTTCTTGATACACTACCTTGAGTTTTTTGTCTTTCGACTTCTTGGTTTGGGCGTTGAGATGTGGGGCTTCTTGCACACTCTCTCCCCAACGGCTGAGCTACACGCCAATTCCTACCTCTGTCCTTCCCTTTCTCCTGATGTATGAAATTGGCTACCTGAGCTTACGTCTTCAGGCCTGTGTTAAGTGTGTTTAGAATAGAGCCACTTTTTTGTACTCCTGCCGTATTTCCTAGCTCGTGCAACTTTCCGGTTCCCTTGCAATTAAGAATTCCCTCGTTTTGTTTACTTGGCTCAATGTATTTTGTTGACCTCGTTTGATGGATCTAAGTCATGCCCAAACTCTCCAGTAGAACTTGATTTCCTTAGTGTTTTGATTAGCACATTCAAAGTATGTCTTTCATTTGTTCCTGGAGGACTCTGTCCTCCCATTCCCATCTGATTGACAGCTCTCTTGCTCAGCCAGGTCCTAGGCCTTCTACCAATTGCCTGGCCTTCCCCTCTGCTCCTATCTCTTGGGTTGGATCCCCCAAATCCTATATTCTAGGTCTTCTTTAAAAGGGCTTGATGCTCTTTTTCTTTTTAGCAGCTTTATTGAAGTATAATTAACAGACAATAAACTTCACATGTTCAAATGTATCATTTGATACACTGACATATGTAAATTTTGACATCACCGCAATCAAGGTAATGAATGTATCCATCACCTCCTAAAATTTCCTTGTGTCTCTTTGTAATCCCTCTCTTCTGCCTCTTCCCTATCCCTAGGCAACCACTGCTCTGCTGTCACTGCAGATTAGCTGGCATTTCCTAGGATTTATTATAAATGGGTTCATAGAGCGTGTGTTCTTAACCGGCATTATTTGCTCAGCATAATTATTTGGAGATTTATCCATGCTCTTGTCTGTATCGGTAGCTCGTTGCCTTCTTTTTTTTTTTTTTTTTTTTTGAGTAGTATCCCATTATACAGATGGAGGACATTTGTGTTGTTTCTATTCATTGGTTATTTAAAAATAAAGCTCTTATGAACATTCATGTGAAAATTATTGTATGGACATATGTTTTCATTTCTCTTGGGTAGATAGCTAAGAGGGAAGGACTGGGGGTCATATAGACGGTATTTTTTTTTTTTTTTTTGCTGTTGTTCTATTTTAAGAAACTGCTGAATTATTTTCCAAATGGCTTGTACCATATTTCTTTCACCAACAGTGTTATAAGGGTTCTCTTGTTCCACGTTCTTGCCAATATTTGATACAGCCATTTTAATTTTAAACATCCTGTTATATGTTTAGTGGTATCTCACTGTGGTTTTAATTTCTTATAGACAACATATAAGCGGGTCTTGTTTTTTGATCTACTGTCTTTTTTTTTTTTTAAAGATTTTATTTATTTATTTGACAGAGAGAGACACAGCGAGAGAGGGAACACAAGCAGGGGGAGTGGGAGAGGGAGAAGCAGGCTTCCCGCGGAGCAGGGAGCCTGACGCAGGGCTCGATCCCAGGACCCTGGGACCATGACCTGAGCCGAAGGCAGACGCTTAACGAGTGAGCCACCCAGGCGCCCCATGATCTACTCTCTTTAATTGGTGTGTTTCAGACCATTGACTTTCAAGGTGATTACTGGTAGAACTGGATTAATATCTACCATATTTGCTACTGTTTTCTATTTGTTGTCCTGGTTCTATGTTCCACTCTTTCTTTGCCTCCACTATTTTTCTGGCTTTTGTGGTTTTAATTGAACATTTTATGATTCTATTTTCTCTCCTTTCTTAGCATATCAGCTATACTGATATATTCTTTTTTAACTATTTTTAGCCAATACATAAGAATTTGCAATGCACATTTATAACTAATCCAATCTACTTTCAAATTACTCTACACCACTTCCCAGGTAGTGTACCTTATAATAACAAAATAATCTGAATGCCTCCCTCCTGTCCCTTGAGTAATTGCTGTCCTCATTTCGTTTATATATAAACATACATAAGAAAGAATACACACATACACATATATAGGCATATACATAATCAAATACATTGCTGGTATCATTTTGAATAAACTGTTATCTGTTAAATCAATCAAGAATAAGAAAAATAAACATTTTAATTTTACTTTCACTTATTCCTTCTTCGATGCTACGCTCTTTCTGTATGTAGTCCCGAGTTCTGATCTTCTACATGGTCATATGAATTTTAGAATCGGTATGTCAATTCCTACAAAAAACCTTGCTGGGATTTTGATCGGAAGTATGTTGAATCTGGAGAGATTCAGTACAAACTGGACTCTTAAGAGCATTAAGCCATTGAATCCATGAACACATATATCTCTCCATGTAGTCAGTCTACTTTGATTTCTCTCAGCGATATTTTGCAGTCTTCGGAGCAGAGGTCTTGCCCACCTTTTGTCAGATTTATCCCTAGGCAGTTAATATTTTTGATGTTGTAAATTATATTGATTTTTTAATTTTAATTTCTGATTCCTTGTTGCTAGTCTATACAAATACATTGATTTTTGTATGTTGCTCTTGTATCCAGCAAGTCTGCTAAACTCAGTAGTTCCAATGGCTTTATTGTGGATTCAAAGGAATGTTGTGTGGAGGTGGTCATGTCATCTATAAATAAGAACAGTTGTATTTCTTCCTTTGCTATTGAGATGCCCTTTAATTCTTTTCCTTGCCTTTGTGCAAGGGCTAAGACCTCCAGTATAATGCTGCCTAGAAATGCTGAGAGGACATCATTACCTTGAACCTGATCTTAGGAGAGAAGCATTCAGTGGCTGTGTGATATTAATTTTAGTGGTCTTGTAGATGCCCCAAATCTGATTGGAGAAGTCAATTCCTAGTTGCCTGGGACTTTTTATCACCAGGTTCTGAGGATCAGAAATCCTGAAGCAGCTTGGCTGAGCTGTTCTGGCTCAGGATCTCTGATAAGGTTGCAATCAAGCTGTCTGCCCAGGCTGCAGGCTCCGAAGCTTTGACTGAAACTGAAGAATCCACTTCCGAGCTCACCACGGAGGCTGTTTGCAGGAGGCTGCCATTCATCACCATGTGGGCCTCTCCCCAGGACTACTCACAATATGGCTTTCCCTAGAGCCACTGATCCTGGGGAGAGAGAGAAAAAAAGAAATATTACCCTGCCTTTTACGACCTAGCCTGCAATCACACCATCCCATCTGCCTTACCTCGTCTGTAGTTAAGTCTTTGGTAAGTTGCAAAGACCAGTCCACCCTTAACGGGAACGGCTCATATGGTGATGTGAACCCCGGAAAGCAGGTCTCAATGGTGGCCATCTTGGAGGCTGGCTATCACAAGGTGTTCATGCCAGTTATATTTAGTGTGATTATTGAGGTGTTTGGGTTCAAAAATATGATCTTACTCTTTGTTTTCTATTTCCGTCATGTGTTCTTTGTTCTTTGTTCTACTTCCCCCTTTTCTGCACTCTTTTGAATTCATTGAGGATTTTTGGTTATTCCATTTTAATCCCTTCATTGGTTTATTACCTATAATTCTTTGTTGTGTTATTTTAGTTGTTCATAGTCCAGGGTATACATCTTTAACTTTCCACAGCTACCTTCAAGTGATACTACACTACTTCAAGGATAAGCAACTTATAACAATGTATTTCCGTCTTCCCTCTAGGCCTTGGTGATGATATTCTCATACACTTTACTTCTGTAGATATTATCAGCTTCATAATATTTTTACGTAGTTTTATCTTTTAAAGACATTTCAATGATAGTAATAGTCTGTATATTTATCCATAAATTTTATTTAGCTGGGTGCTAGATATTTTTGCAATCCTAAAAGCATTCTTGAATTCTGTTCTGAGTTGAGGTTAAATTACATGGAAACAATCCTTTTGGTTTTTGCCTCTAATCTTCGTTAGGCTGGAACAAAGCAGCCGTAAGTCTAGGGTTCATTTTTCCCCACCACTGGGGCAAATCCCTGCTTAGTTCCCTGGCAGATGCCTCCTAAATCATGAGACAGTGCAGTCTGACATTTGGGAACAGACAGGATGCCAGCTCCATTCCCTCTGGCCCTGTCATGGCTCTTCCCCTGACCCTGGCTGGTTTTCTTTCACATGTGCACAGCTCAACACTGGAGGGGACCTTCTTCAGATCTCTAAGATTCCCCTTCTGTGAAGCTCTCTTTACTCAAGCATTCCGCCCTGTGAATGCCAGCTGCCTTGGTTTCCCCATACTTCCAGCCCCATCTCTGGGTGTCACCTGCTTCAGCCTCCCTGCACTATACCACACCTCCTCTCTCTCAGGGATCGCTGGCCTTTGTTATTTGCGTGTCCAGTGTCCTGAGAGCCATTGTTTCCTATATTTTGTTTCGTTCTTTGCTTCAGATGGGACCATAAATCTGGTCCCCACTCCTCCATCTTTGCTATCGTCCATGTCTGTCACATCCCTAACTCATTTGGGTGGAGAACATTCTCCAGCAACTTTCTGATGGAGGGTTCATGGGAGATGAGTTTTTGAGATCTTTCAAGTCTGAATTTTTTTCTCAACTTACATCTGATTGGTAATTTAGAAGAGTATTATATTCTGTATTTGGAAAATATTTTCCCTCAGAACTAAAAATTCTAAAACTAGTGCTTTAGTTTCTAATTTTCTGGGGGTTTTTTGCCCTGAAAACTTTTAGGATATCCTCTTTATACCTCCTATTATTAAGGTTTATAACAATGTGTCTTTTTTCTAAAAGATTTTTATTTATTTATTTGAGAGAGAGAGAGAGAGAGAGAGAGAGCGCACAAGCAAGGGGGAGGGGCAGAGGGAGAAGCAGACTCCCCGTTTAGTGTAGAGCCTGAGGCAGGGACCTGAGATCATGATCTGAGCTGAAGGCAGACACTTAACCGACTGAGCCACCCAGTTGCTCCATGTCCTTTCTCATACATTGTGTTGGGCCCTTGAAGGACCCTTTCTATTAAAAAACAAACAAACAAACAAGAACCACATCAAATCCTTGAGTTCTGGGAAATTTTCTTTTGTGATTTCTCTGAAAATTGACTCCGGACTTCCTAAAATTCAAATAAGGGTCTTCTGATTGGTCTGGGTTCCCTTTTTCACATTGTTTTGGCTTCTCTGTCATATTAGAGGCTCCTAAAGAAATGGTATGATCTTTGGCTGCACATCCTTATTTAAGACTGAGGCCCTAAATAGCTTTGTGCTCATGTATGAAGTTTGCTAACTGGTAGGCTTTATTATAATGTGATCCCGGGGGAGGCGGGGAGGGGGGTGACTGGTTCTTTGGGTAAACTTTCAAATGCCAATACTTGTAGATTTTCTTTCCTGTTTTCATCAGTCAGTTTCTGCAATGACAATTTCTCCATTCTCTTGCCAAAATGTACAGGGGCAGGTATGGTGTAAGCTGTGTCCCACCGTTTGGAGAGTCAGGAAGAGATGGGAGACGTGGGGTGGGCTGTGCTATCACTCTGTAGTGTATATATTTTTTGCTTTGTCCCCTTGCTTTCAAGACTATACAGTGTCCTGTTTTCAACTGTGCCTGGCATCTCCACAATACCCTCTGCAATTCAACTTCTTTAGGCAGTAAACTTTCAGCATTTTGCCCAAATGGGCACCTGGGGGATGGGAGGGCAACTGGGGGTCTAACTGCTCTAATGAAGGCTTTTCACTAATACTCCAGAGTTTAGCTTCATTCTGAATCCTCACCCCCAGAGAGATCTGGGGCTTCCAATTTGGAGCCTTTCCATAGTTCTTGGGCTCATGTCAGCTTATTTCTAGTTGGTCTACTGAAGGAAGTTCGATTCACTTTTCTTCTCTCTTCTCTGTCAGATACCATTAATCCATCTGTTTTTGCGTTGTTAGAAACGTGTTGATATCTCTTGCTTGCAATTGTCTCCTCTCTAGTATACTCAACCTACTGAAGAAAGTCAGATTATTCTTCTATCTGCTAGTTGGTCACCACTAAGCCCTCTGTTTTCCAGCTTCTAGAGTTTCATGGATATCTCTTGTTTGCTGGAGTCTCTTCTGTTCTCTCTGTCCTTGCGGTCTGTGCCTTTTGCATTCCTTTACTATCATTTTAGTGGGATTCCAGGAGGGAGCGGAGATAATGTGTGTGTCCACGGGGCATGGACAGGAAAGAGAGGGCAGGGGTCCAGACAACCAGCCTGGGAATTGTGAGAACCTGCGGCAGTCAGGTGGATCAGAATCCACCCACTGGCCAGAGCTCGCTGATGTCCATTGACCAGTCAGGGCTAGCTCAAGGAGGAGCAAGGCAGAGACTGCCAAAGCATCGCTGAAACACTTGAATCCTCTGTCACCTACACCTGGGGGTAAGAGTTCATTGTGTTTATTCCATGTGCATGTATTGGCCCCTCCTCTGTGCAAGTGCAGACCAGCCAACTCCAGAATCCCCACTCCTGACCACTTCGACTTGCTCTATATCATGAGAGATCGGAGAAGCAACTTTACCTGTTACCTTGTCCCTCTTTTGAGATGTCACAGTAGTTTCTCTCCTCGAGCTGCTCTGAACCCAGTGGCTAGAGCCCTTGTGTCCTGCCCATGTTAACAGAAGTTTGATATTAAAGCCGATGTGTGTGTGTTGGGGGGGGCGGTGTGTGAGACTACTAGCTAATCTAGGTTTTCTGGTGGTGAACTTTAGATGAACAATGCCCCTTTGATCTTCGGAAGCAGGCCACAGGGTCCTGCCTACTTGGGGCTTAGAATGGGCTGTGGAGGTCAGTTGGAGGCCCTATCGAACCCAGTTTCCTTAGCTGCAGGTTGGAATGATTTGCATTTCAAAGGCTCTAAACCATGGCAAAAAAAAAGCACATTGGGGAAAGATTACTTCTAATTCCTAATGACTCAAAAGGGCTTGGTCATCGTTGGCCACCCAGCTGAAGCCTGTCTAAGGGTGAGTTTTAGGGTAAAACAAGAGAAGGTAAAATGCAGCCAAGCACAGGGAAGATGTGAGACACGGGGAGGTTGAAAGGAAGGGGAAAGGAAGCATGCCCAGCTAAGATCAGTTAGAAGTTCATGTTAATATTTTACAGCATTTCCATCAATTTCCTTTCATTTCCAGTGTAAGCGCAGGAAGGACTTTTCATAATTTTCTGGCTGGACCTTTGTTTCACGAATGGAGAAACTTGGGTCCAGAAGGCCAGGTACTTTGCTTATGACTCAAACTGCTGCAATTGAGCCAGGATCAGAAGCCAGGCATCCAATCTCCTCATCCTGGATTCTTCCCTCTGCAGCTCAACCATCTTGGGACACTGCAGGTACTAGAACAGGTGGCCAGTTTGGGTCTGGAAACTATGATGATGAGGCACGGAGGAAGTGGATTATGGGGAAGAGGTCTAGAATGTCTATCCCTTCAATGTCTCTTGCTTTTTTTGGGTTTATTTTGGAAGTTTTAGAATTTCCCCAGTGACTATGATAGGAATATGTATTAAGAGCCTTAAAACTGCTTCTCCTTTAACCTAGCAGATGCATTTCCAAAAATTTATTCTCCAGAAATAATTTAGATGTGCACAAAGTGCTCGCCAAAAGAATGACTCTCAGTTCTTTTCGGTTTTTCAACACCAAAAAAATCGGAAAGAAACATCCAACAGTAGGGGCAGAGTTGAGTAAATTATGACACACTCATATAATGGACAACCACATAGCTACTGAAGTGATTTTATAGAATATATTCAACAAAATAGAAAAAAAGTGTTTCACATATAAATGAAAAAAGTATATTATAGAAGAAAATGTAGCGTGTGTGCTGTTTTTGGATAAAAATGACACATACATAAATACAAAAATAACTAGAAATATGTGTCAAAATGTAATAGTGAGGATCTTGGGTAATGGGATTATTGTTTTTTTATATTTTTCTATATTTTTTACATGATCTAAAAGGAATGTGTATTGCTTTTCAAGGAAATAAAAAAAATTAAATTCCTCTCAGAGTGACAACAAATTGCCAAAGAATATCAACTAGACAATTTTTGGCTCACTCTAGTTATATAAAAGTGTGGTTCTAAGTATCAACTCATAAACACCTCGTAATACTTACTCTTCCTACTAATCCTGCTCGATCAGACATTTTGCATGTGCTGGCTCTACACTTAGAATTTTTTAAAAAAATCATTGTACTGAATTATTGTGGTATTTTTTTAAAATCAGAGAATAGTCCCTATCATATAATAAATAAAAACATTTTAAAGCCTTACAACAGAAACAAATAAAGCATTAGGGATCTTGACTTGCAAATTTTAAACAAAGATGCATATAACTGTCCCCATTGAATGACTTCAAAACAAAGCCTACAGTATCAATCTTGACGACCTTTGGATGGTTTTACTTCCTAGGCTTCAAATCAAACAGTAAGAGGAATTTACAAGAGGCATCTCTGGCTGTGAGGTCTGAAGCCAACTGTTGCCCAAACAAAACCTAGCTTGTAGGGTGAGCATATCATCCAAACCAGGGTACTTCTGAAAGGCCAACAACCAGAAACCAGGACTGTCTGGAGCAAAATGGGACTTCTGGTCGACCTATGAATTTGGCTTCTTTTTAGACCTTTCTGTATGAGAGGCTATGCGGTGTGAGAGAGTGTTGGAGTGAGCGTCTTGGACATGCCCTTGCAGGCCAGCCACCAGTTTGCCTGATGGGGAAGCCAAGGTGCAGCATGGGGAGGAATTAACCCCAAGCCACACTGATTTAGTGCCAGCGGCAGCTCCTAAGAACGATCCAGGGCTAAATGCCCTTTGCTGATAGGTTTCTGTGAAAGAAACAAAATACTTTTATCAAAGGCCGCACAGAGGGCGCTATGGCTCCCAGAGGAGAGGAGGCAGCACAGAGAAGCCAGAGAGATTGCCAAAAAGACCTGGCTTTAAATCCCAGCTTTCTTTCTCTGGCTTTATGACTTTGGGGGTAGTCCTGAACCACTCTGAGCCTCAATTTCTTCATCTTAGGATCAGAAGGGTAAGAACTATCCCACAAGATGTATTGGGTACTCACTAAAAGGCAACCATCATTGTTACTGTTTGTGCATTGACTCTGCTTTTTAATTGTGGTAAAATACACATAACATAAAACGCAAATGGAATTCACCATTTTAGCCATTTTTGTGTATACACTACAGTGGCATTAAGTGCTTCACATTGTTGGGCAACCATCACCGCCCTCCATCTCCAAAATCCTTCATTACTGCAAATAGAAGCTCCATATCCATTAAACATGAACTCCCCATTTCCACCCCCTCCCCCCAGCCCCTGGCAACCAATGTTTTACTTTCAGTCGCTCTGCATATGACTACCCTAGGAACCTTATCTCAGTAGAATCTTTTGTGTGTGGTTTATTTCGCTTAGCAGAATGTCTTCAAGGTCGGTCCATGTGGTAGCATGTGTGAGCATCTCTTAACTTTTTAAGACTGACTGATATTCCATCGTATGTACCTACCATATTTTGTGTATCTACTTCACCCCTGGTGTTTTTTCTACCTTTTGGCTATTGTGAATGATGCTGCTATGAACGTGGGTACACAAGTATTTGTTTAAATCCCTGCATTCAATTCTTTTGTGGATATACCCAGAAATGGAGTTGCTGGACCATATGCTTGTGCATTACTATTAAGTGATGCTTGTTTTATCACCTTGGACAGGTTATTAAAGCTTTTTGAGCCTCATTGGAAATAATAACTGTCTCAGGCCCTACCAGAAACGTTAAGTCACTATATGCATAATGATGATAAATAATAATGTTGGTTAAAAAAAATTAGTTGGTTGCTCCAGGGCTGTGTAGAGGTTGGGGTAACCAAAAAGCACTGGTCCTGGTGAGGAGGTCTCAGCTGAGCTCCTCCTGCCCTTGCAAAATCCTATAGTTCCAGAGATTTCACCTCCCAGCCTGAAGTACACCTCACTTCCTTTCAGCAGATTGTGCTCCTGGAAAGTGTTTAGTAATATTTTAAACACTCATTATTCCAGGAGCCCTGTGGTGGTTCCTTCTGTAAAAGCAAGTCTTCGTTGGAGGAAATAACAAACTCTAAATTACTTGTAATAAATTAGACCTTTGATGTAAAAAGTTCTGACCTGTGTGGAGGGCTTCACAGTTTACAAGACGCTCTCACCTCTGCCAGTCCCAGTCATTTGGGGAGTATGGGCCCGAGCCACGTAGGGAAACTTCCACACCGAGGAAGATGGGTTGAGTGTGGCAGGCAAAAATAAGACTTTGGAGACTCAAAGCCCTGCCTTCATATTCCTTCCCTGCTACCAACTGTGCAACCTTAGCTAAGCTGCTTCTTCCCCTGAGGCCTCAGTTTTCTTACCTGGAAAATGGAGATGATCACTACCTCGTGCCACAGTTAAAAGGGTAAAATAGGATAAAAGAGCTTAGCACATGGTAGGGATTCCAAGCAGGCTGTCCTGCTCGAGCAGGAGCGCGGCAATCAAATGAAATCTCAGAAACCATGTGCTAAAAGTAATTGTTTCCATGAGGGTTTCAGACGAGCAATAAGGGAGTTATTTTTCCCGCAGAAACGTCAGTTAAAAAAGTCTTCCACTACCATATATTTATAGCTCTCAAGCTATCCCTGTGTCCCATTTCAGCGGCTCTGGCGAGCCAGCAACTTCCTTTTACTCTCACCGCTGAGGGCCCTCACTCCTTTGTCACCTGTTCTTTATAACAAGAAAGCACAGACTTCTACAAGCAACAAGATTTTTTTTTTTAAATTAAGATGGGAACTGTGATCTGCATAATGCATATATAATCTCGAAAATAGAAGCCGGAAGCGGTTTTCTCTAGTGGGGGCTGTTCCTGCCTGGATCAGTGGAAGGGCAACTGTCCCGCCATCTTCTTAGCACTTTATGGAACCTGCACATTCTTCAGATTCCCTCAGCCCTCTAGACAGGCAGCACAGGGACCATTGTCCCAATTTACAGTCCAAAAACTGACTTCCAGAGTGGTGAGGTCAGTTGCCCCAGGAGACCCAGCTGATAGGTGGATAAGATGGTTTCTTCTCTCTCCACACCAGGTCTGTGGGTCCCAGAGCTTGGGGGGTGTCCCTGGGTGGCCCCTCTCTCCTGCCCCTGTCCAGGGCCACCCTAGCAGCCTCCAGTGGGGGGACCCCATGCCTTGTCCAACTTCAGTCAGTGACAGGCTGTGGGGCAGAGGGGTCCCTCAGGGGGCTGGAGACTGAGAGCTGGAGAGAGGGGCTCTTCCAGGGAAGACCCCTGTTTTTGGAACCAAGCAGGTCCTGAGTTCATGAATAAATAATAATTGTCATTCTTGATGTTTCAAAGGCAATTCTGCAGCCCCCCGCCCCCCCCAGGAGGCAGAATGGAATGCCCTGGTTTGGGAAATAGCCTGGAGCACAAAGCGCCCTTATCTCTGGCGAGGCAGCTGAGATTCTGCGGGACTCCGGCTCCTTTCTCTGGGCTTGGCTTGCCCCACCCTCCAGGGCCCACCATCTGGGTACAGAAGTCTGACGGTGGGTGACCAGCTAGTCACCCACTTCGGCACATATGGTACTTGGTATGCCCTAAGCATGCTGAATAAAAGACAGGTAGCCGTCTAAGCTCGCTTATCCACCTGCGACATGGGGATGATAAAAGTAGTCACCTCAACTCTGCTGCATGTATTAAGTGAGAGCAGTCGGCAAAGCAGCCTGGGAATATGGGACCGTCCAGTGGGCGGGCAGCTGGCCCTAGTCTGGCTCTGGTTAGGAGGAGTGAGGGGAGGAGGGCTCCCAGGAGACTGCCTGTCTGAGACTGGCCTTGAAGGAGGCGAAGTATGGGACCCTCTGGAAGAGGGAACGACAGCCTGTGAGCTGGGGGTGGGGGGCGCAAGGGCAAAGGCAGAGCAGAGAGAGGGGCCAGGTGGAAGGGCCGGGGGCAGAGCTGGCAGGTGCCGGCTGCCAGGCCCCCTCTCTGGCTCTGTGCTCGGAGCCCAGAGGACAGCTGCTCCCTGGGCTCCTCCCGTCCTCGCGCACTCAGGTCAGAGCGCCCGAGCGGAAGGGCACCCTCGGCAGGCGAGCCTCAAACGTCGGGCCACTGAGAGCAGCGCAGCGAGTCTGAGCCACCCTTCGCAGGCCTGGTGCGCGCGCGGGTCTCCGGGCACAATCATCGACACGCACACTACGGTGGGCCGGCCCGGGCCTCGCGGGGGCCTTTGCAGGTCCAGCTGGCTCCCAGGGGGGCCGAGGCGAGGCTGCCGGCCGGGGCCGGTGGGCCACACTCCCGAGTAGCTGGCTGAGGAGTCCCCCCCAGCAGCGCCCTGGAGCTTCTGGCTCCCGGGAACCATGGCCGGTGGCTGGAAAGGATTCTTGGTTGTCTGCCCATCGTGTGTGTGTGTGTGTGTGTGTGTGTGTGTGTGTGTGTGTGTGTGTGTGTGTGTGTGTGTCCCTGCTTTCTGGTGAACATCTGTCTCTATGCTCCTCTCCCGTTCCTCTCTCTTTTTCTCTGATTCCCACTCTCTGACTCCGTTCCTGTGTGTCCAGGGGTCCATGTCTCTGGCTGCGTGGCTCTGTGGGTCTGTCACCTGGGTCTTCCCCTGCCTGCAGGGATGCTCAGGTCCAGAATGCCGTCTGTCCCCGAGGCTGCCTGTTGGAAGTCTCCTCTGGGCTCTGGCAGACCAGGGGGGTTGTCATGTGGCAGGGAGAGGAGCCGAGGGCCAACAACCGGCTGACAGCTGGTCACAGCTGGTGACAACTTGGGCAGGCCCAGGCGTGGGAAAACACAGTTCAGGCTGCAACAGACGGGAAGGGGACCACACTCAGAAGACAGCCGACGGACTGCCACACAGCGTACAGAGGGCAGAGCCCGAGCCCCGCTCCTGCCAGCCCGGGGGCCCCGTGACCCTCCTGTCTTCCCCACTGCCGACTCGCCCTGCAGCTCCTGGTCAGACTGGGCCGTCTGGGTCTCTTGCAGTTGCTCCCTGCTCCTACTCCTGCTCTAGCAGGACATGGGTTTTATTCGGTGGGTTCACGAGGGGTTAGAAGCACACATCTGTGTACATCCATGAGGGCGCTTACTTGGAGGTTCTGCACGGGTGCGTGTTTGAGCCAGGCAGACTCTGGAGGAGGGATGCTGAGAAAAAGGGGTGATGGTGTCACGTGGGTGACATTTCTAGAAAGCTAACGCGCGTTGTGAAGATTAAATGGGTAAAATACGTTACCTGGCAAACAGTAGTTGGCGTAAAATACAAATGCCTATCATCATCATCATGGTTATTATCGCTTTAAACATTAAAATTTTATTCTAGCATTTTGAGTAGAAATGATTCTAGAGCATGCTATAGACACTGTGTGTTGGTTATACATGCTTTAATAAAACATTTTTATTGAAAAATATTAAAATGCTGCAAATGGCCTTGCTTTCTGCATCCAGGGACCCTGAGCTAATTAAGCCAAGAGCGTGTCCCGCTGCTGGGAGAGACGGGCACACAGGGGTCAGGCTGCTTGTGCCCACCACCCCGCCTCTTACGCAGGGCTGTCAGCCGGGATTGCTTGCGGCTTCCCCCAGGAATCTCTCCTAGGTTGCTGCTACTGCTAACAGCTCAGCAAGCAGAGAACCGGGGTTGCCAGAACTGGGGGTGAAGTAAGAGTGGGCTCCAGGAGACTAAGAGGCTTTTTGAACAGTAAAGGGTGTGGTAATTGTGTGTCCACTGGGTGGCTGTGACTCGGTTGTTCAGAAGATCCTTATTTCTTATTTACCTACTGTTGGCTAATATCATGTGGGTGTGCTCTGTGTGTGAGTATGTGTGAGTGTGTGTGTGTGTGTGTGTGTGTGTGTCAGAGAGAAAGAGAGAAAGAGAGTCGCAATTGGCTACTTCCTTGGTAACTAAGAGGGTAAGGCCGCCAACCCTGGCACCCTAGCCTGATGCTGGAGTTCACTTCACAGCGAAGGGCTGTCCTCCCTGGGGACCTGACCCACACCCTTTAGAGGAAAGTCCAAGCAGCCTTCCGTGGCCTGCCTGTCCCACCTCTCCAGCTTCCAGCCCTGCCCTGGCTGCCCACACCCCACAGCACTGGTCTTGCGTTTCCCCAAACATTCCTGGCTCTTTCCGCACACAGGTCTTTGCATGCATCATTTCGTCCACCTAGAATGTTCTCCCCCCATGCCCCATGCTCATCTTCAGAGAGGCTTTTGCTCACCATCCTCCCAAGCAGGTCCCTCCTCTTGGGACCATTCATCACCTTCACTCTGTGTGTTTCCTTCGGTAGTGTTCGTCACAACTTAGAATAATTGTGTGTCCACTCTTGCTTGTAACCTGTCCACTCCCAACCACACTGGAAGCCCCGTGATTGACTCACTGTCTTATCTCCAGCACAGCCCTCTGGCCCATTACACATTCAGCTAATATTCAGTGAAGGAATAAACACCTTTGCGTACCTCAGAAGTCCCGGCCTCACTGAGCACAGAGGCTTTCCAAAATGACTGAAAAGAGTCAAGCGTCCTCCAAGAAGGACCAGGCTGCCACCTTTTACTGAATCCTCGGCGCAGCTGGCTAAGGGGGAGGCAGATGAGGCAGTCTCCCTCCTCAAGAGTCTGTGGTCTATGAGGGAAAGTTCCCAGGTACGATGGCTCTTCCAAATATTACTCCAAAACATAGCAGCCCAAAGCAACCATTGGTTATGCTCACTGATTCTGTGGGTTAGGAGTTGAGACAAGGACATCTTGTCTCCGCTCCGTGATGTCTCAGCTGGGAGACCCCAAATCTGGGGTCTGGGATCATCTAAAGATTTGTTCCCTTACCTGTCCGGGGGTTGATGCTGGCCTGAGTCCCTTTTGATGGGCTTCTCCATGTTCTCCATAGCTTGGGCTCCCTCAGAGCATGGTGGCTGATTTCAAAGACAGGCATCCCCAGGGGTCCTAGTAGACACCATACTGCCTGTTATGAATTAGCTCCAAAATCACGAGACATCACTTCTGCCACATTCTACTCAACAAAGGCAGTCACAGCACCCCACCCACACTCAAGGAGAAATAAATTCTATCTTGACTGGGGGTGGCAAGGTTCTAGAAGGCTACGGAGGGCTGAAAACATGGCTGTGGCCATTTTTGGTAAGTACAATTGGCCACAGGAAGATGATAAGCAATAATATAAGATGAGAAGAGGTCCTGATATCCTCTGAGATTTCACATTGTGGGAATGGTCTTGGGACACAGTTTAATACTCATAGTAGGAATATCATAGGAAATAAGTGAAAATGGCTTTAACTTGACCAGCTACTTACATAACAGGCCCCAGGTAGATCTTTCATGAACAGTATCTCGCTCAATGAGATGACATCAGTGTCATCCTTCACAGCTTACAAAAGATTTTTACACATGGTATTTTAAAATCCTCATTACCAACCCCCCCAGGCCTGAAGTGTCAGCTTTACACAGGAGAAAGCTGAGGATCAGAGCAAGTGAGGGGGCTCGGTCCCAATTCCCAAAGCCTAGAGACTGTGGCGCCCGCTCTAGGTGCACGAGATTCTGTGGTGTGCCCCCCTTCCCCAGCCCCACCTCAGATCTGATGACGGACAGACACAGATGGGATTTCAGATTCTTTAGACCAGGGGAAAGATGTTGACAATTTAATACCATTTTGCACTTTGCAGCTGGTGTGAAAACAGACAGAGGTTTCTGTGATTTCCTCCCAAGGACACCCTCCTGTCCCCCAAGTAGCTTCACCTGTGCCAGTGGATAATGAGGCTGTGCCAGCTCAACCTCCAAGCCAAATCATGACGTCCTGTCCCATCTGGAGAGCCAGCTCCCCTTTCTCACCAAGTGTGGCTTCGAGCAAAGCTCACACTGGTTACCGGGGCTCTCGTGAGCCCTGCGGAGGTAACGTAAGCTCTGTGGATGCAGCTTTCTGGCCCCGGTGGAAAGAGGGATGACAAGTCACTTCCCCCACGTGGGCTTCAGTTTTTCACTCTCCAACAGGAACAAGGTCAGCCGCCCCGCCTTGCCCCCGTGTCATTGGGACAGTACAGTGAGGAGGGGAAGGCAGGGTGACGCCTGAACCACACCAAGCCCTGGGCACGTCGGGGGTGGCCAACAAAGGGACCCATGGGGGGAAACCCACACTCTTCTTTTGGGGTCCAGATGTTGAATGTGACTCTACTGGGAAATCCATGTGTGTTACTTTAGGGAAAGCGAGCAGCGATGACAAATCAACCCAAAAATGTACAATGACTCAAATCAAGTAGAAGCGTTTTGTTTTGTTTTGTGTCTCACCCACGGAAAGTCTAAAATGGGTGTTCCTGGTGACTTGCCTCCAAGGGCCGATTCAACTCAACAGCCAGGCTCTTTCCCTGCCACCTCTAAGACATGGCTTCCAAGAGGCTCCTGCCCATGGGCCCTGGCAGGCGGAGGAGAACAAGAAGAGATCCCTGCTCTTAGCCTCCTGGGCCCGGAAGAGACCCACATCACTTCTGGGCACGTTCCATGCGGAGCACTGTCATGGGGCCCCATCTAGAGGCAAGGGGTCTGAGAAAGGCAGTCTCTGCCACAACGGTAATTCTGAGTATCTTTTTCTCTTTATGATGGGGAAGAGGAAGCTTTCTTTAAAGCTTTTGAACAGTTTCTCTCTGCCTCTGTCACACACACACACACACACACACACACACACACACGCACGCACATGCACGCACGCACTTCCTGCACTCTAATTGTCTGAGCCCCAGGCCCAGCAACCCCGTGCACTCTGACCTTCCTGGCCTCCTCCCTTGGAGCCTGAGAAACACCCACCAGTTGCTCCCTGACGAATGGAGTTGGTCATGAGCCTGCTGGTGCACTCTTCCTAGAAGCAAGAGACAAATTCAACTGTAAGAGGCCTGGCTAGGAGTCTTGGGAGGACCTCAGAGCTACACTATCCGGTGATCAGACCCAGTTTTTTTGGCCCATGAAATTGTTTTGTGCATCTTGGTTGTGCTCAGGTAACAACAGCTGGGATGGTCAACAACATCTGGGTTTGCTTCCTCCGGCATCCATGTGCAGATTGGGGGTAGAAGCTTGGGGGGCCGGGGGCTCCGTGGCAGCAATCAAGGCCACGCAATCAAGAAATTCAGCAAAGCCAAATTCCTCACAGAGAAGCAGAGCTCCAGGAAGCCAGGAGCAGAATCTGGGGGCCAGCCCCAGGCAGAGCGGGCAGAGGAAGATATCGAGGATGGGGCACAGAACCACTGCAGGAGCTCAGGGCAAATGGAAGTCTGTGCAGAGAAGTGTGCCTTCCCTCCACGTCTCCGTCCTTCAGCGTCCCCTCCCGGTTGCCTCCTCCCCTGACGGAAGTTATTTTTATTTGTTTTATATTATTCCTTCTATTTAAAAAAAAATCATAAGTAAGCAAGTTAGCACGTACACTCACAGCGCTCCATCCCCTGGTAAGTGATCGCATCACATACTTTTCTTTGTTGCCCTTTTCGCTTCACAACACATTCTGGAGCTGTCTCTCTTTCAGTGTGGATAGTTCTTATTTCATCTTTTGGTCCCATATTACTGCACTGCATGGATAGATCAGAGCTCATTCAACTAGTCCCCTACTGATGGAAATGTGGATCATTTCAAGGCTTTTGGTATTCAAAGTGTGATCTATCTCAATTTGGATATGTGGTCTCTTTTCCAGAATATGTACACTTTGTCAGTCGTCAGAATTTGGTCAAGTCGCCCCTGAGAAAGAGACACCTGCTCTCACCCCAGGACGGGTTGGACCCATGCATCCTTCCCTCCACCACCCACCGCCTCCATTTGCGAGTGGAGGAGACCAAATGGAAATGCATTACCAACCTTGGTCCCCAAATGTAATAAATCCCTCCTAAGGGTTATTTAGCTTTGGATTCTGGGCTCCAGCTGCATAATTTCACTTCGGGTGGCTATATGACAATTTATAAGACCATCTCCGTAGGTTGACTCTGGCTTCGCTGTTGACAGAATTTTAAATGACAAGCTATGTTGTGCATAGAGCTTTAAAATACATTTCATGTTATTTCTGTGAGGTCTGGAGGTGGAGAGGATTGCAACAAGCGTGCGCTCAGTCTGAGCTCTGACCCAGAGCTCTGCAGGTTTCTTTACATAATTTTTTGTTATAGAAAATTTCAAAGGCAGACATCCTTCCATCCCTAACCTCGCGTCAACATTGTCAACATTTTGCTTATCTTCTGTCATCTGTTTAGACTCTTAATTTTCAACTTGCTGGAGTATTTGCAAGTTCCGAACACCACATAATTTTACGTAAATTATGTTGCACTTAAAATTTTTAAGTTTAGAATTAGATATTTTATTCATCTGGTTTAAAGCGTAAGCTTTTCACCTACCTCATTCCTTCCCAGACACCACCAGTCTTATCCGGCTCTTGCACACCCCGCCCAGGATACCTGGTGCATTTTCCTACTTTGTTACCCAAATGGCAGCATATCGTAAGCACTGTTCTCAATCTTTCTTTTTTCTACCAAAGAACACAGCAGAGATCTTTCCATATTGGTTCATAAAAAAATGCCTTTATTCTTTTTTATGACTGCATATTATTTCATTGCAGGAATGTATCATAATTTGTTTAATTCATTCCTTTCAGGTCATTTCTCTTCTCTTGCCATTACGAACGCCACCAAAGTATACAGCTTGGTCCACACCACACCCGGATCGGTGTTTTTGAAGCTGCCTCTGTACCGATCCACAATCTGGCCCCGTTTCCTGCCACCTCAGAGTTTCAGAGGTTTCAGTGTGGTTTTGATTTTCCTTCAAATTTTGCCACCTATGTTTGTATCCTTACACAATACCTTGCTTTCGATTTACATGATTTGGAACTTAAGTAAACCGAGGCACACACTAAGTATTCCTTGGTGATTTGCTTCATTTCTTCAATATTAAGTTCTTGAGATTTATCCATGGTGTTTCATGCAGCTACCGTTCATTCCTATTCCTTTCTGTACGCTACTCTGTTGTACGAATCCATCATAAATTTAATTAGTCATTATCGACAGACTTTGGATTGCTTCCAGTTTTGTTTCTACAGACAGTGCTGCCCTGATTAGTCATTTTAGTGTCTTTACGTGCGCAGGTAGAAGAGTTTCTCTGGGGTGTTCACCAAGAAGAACCGTTGGAGTCTTTGCAGATACTCATCATGTGATGCCAAGTTACTTTCCAAAGTGATTTATACCAACTCATCCCTCCACCATCAGCACAGAAATATCTTGGCTGCTTCAACATCACCAACAATTGATAGTTTCAGACTTTTAAATTGCTGCTGCTCTGGCAGGTGTGAAATGTGTTTCATTATGATTGAAAATTGCGTTTTCCTAATTGGTAATTAAACAGAGCATCTTTTGATATGTTTATTGATTATAAAAGATTCTTGTTAGGTCAGGTGCCTCTTTAAGTCGTTTGCCGAATTTTCTATGGGGTTTATTTTATTGTGTAGATAATAATTAATGCTTTGTCTGTTACATGTCTTAGAAACGAATTCTTCAAGTTTGTGGGCATTTTCCCCCCAGTTTGTGAGTGTCTTTACTTTCTCTTTATGGTGTCCTTTAAACAGGAATTTTAAATTTTATACAGTCAGATTTATTTACCTTTTTCCTTTTTAAAAAAAGATTTATTTATTGGAGAGAGAGAGCACAAGCAGGGGCAGGGGCGGAGGGAGAGGGAGAAACAGGCGCCCCACTGAGCAGGGAGCCCAACACGGGGCTCAATCCCAGGACCCTGGGATCATGACCTGAGCCAAAGGCTGACTCTTAACTGACCGAGCCACCCAGGCGCCCCTAGAGTGAAGTATAATTCTAAAATGAAGGTACTTTCTACTTCTCAGGATGTTGTGAGGATTGAATCACGTAATGTGTGAAGTGTCTACCATAATGAACAGGTATGTGGTAAGCCACTGGGGAACCAGTCGGTGGAGTCACCTTGCGGAGGGCGCTCTTGCTGTCTGAGTCTGCTCCCGTTGTGAGAGGTATGACTGTCTCGTTCTTCCCAGCAAACCGCAGAGTCAGGGGAGCAAGAGAAGAGATGCGAGAACACTGCACAGTGCTAGTTGTATGACAATCTGTATTTGTCCCCCAGGGATGATCAAGCAGTTACGGATGTGACTGCCCAGCCCTCCAATGAGTGATAATTGACCCTGAAGGGCTCACCAAATACTTTGCAAACTTAGAGAAAGTTAATGGTCCCGTTCTCCTTAAGAAGCATTTTCTAGTTGTATGGACACCGTGAAGGCCTTTCCATGCACTTGATTTTCATCCTGATTGAATACACATGCTTCGCTCAACTGAAATGGTCTGCCAGAGGTTGTTCTTGGGCACTAAGCTGTGAAGGAAGAAACTCTGGGCCAGAAAAATTGGCTATCATGGTCCAGTTGACTTTGTCCCTGTAGGGGAGGAAAAATCCTCCTTCCACCCTCTTAGGTTCTATGACCAGACGGATGAATTAAATGGACATAAGAGATTCACGGAAGGAAAGTCCCCAAGTTTTATTTAATATCCGTATGATTACCTGGGAGTCTTCAAGAAGAAAATGAAGACTTGAAGAAGCATTAGGCCCAAGGGCCTATATTCTTTTTCCACAAAGGATAATAAATTGTGGAGATATAACAAGACAAAAGGGCTTGGGCTGGGGACAGCCAATTGTGTGACAGTGACTGGGAAATGGACACAGGAAGCTAATCGAGGATAATGGGCCATTTCAGTAGGTTTGTTTGTACAGGTCCATTTTGGCATTGACGCCAGTCTCCGGTGATAAGAATGTTCTTCTTTTCCTAGTAGAGAGAGGACATTTATCTCATGGGAAATCTTAGGTAGAAAGGGGGAGGTCAGAGAGCCCTCCCTAACTCTGCTGTTTCTCAAGTGTCTTCAGGTGAAAATAACCATGTGCCAAAGTGACAGATTCTGGGGTGACAGGTGTGAATCCCTTCACTCCCCAACTCCCAGCTACCTTTAAGGGGCTTCCGAGCTCCGCCAGCAGCCTGTGATCCCCATCACTCATCACGAGGTACCTGCCCGGCATTTGGACCATCTCCCCTGCTGGGCAGCAACCTGGTCTTTTCTCCTTATCTGCAGAGCCCATTGATATGTTGCCATGCTCATGTCTCCCACTGTGTCCCAGCTAGTCCTGTTATGACCCTGGAGGCAGTCAGGCCTGGAGGAAGAATGCTGGGTTGGGAGTTCGAAGACCCTGGATTCAAGACCCTTCTGGGCTCTGTGACCAGTGCCACATGATTTCTAACCCCTGCAGTTCCTCTTCTGAGAGTTCCACATTGTTCTTGCCCTAGGCCCCTCTGGACTGGGGGGATGTTGCTTTTGACATAGGATCCCTTTTCTTACATATATTTTCACAGGTACTCCATCCATCCTATTGCTGAGAAGGCTTTGCTGTGTCTACTAGATCTGGAGCTGGTGCTTGCTTATTTGTTTTAATCAACAGAGAATGGCTTTTCTTTCCTTTTTCTGTGCCAATTTTCTCTTTAATCCTCTCTCCCTCCAGTCTGACGGTGGAGTGAGCTTACCTGGCTGTCTACCCATCCTGCTCATGTTCTGATGACAGGGGTCGTGTCGCTAAACTCCAGCTCCCGTTGGCTGGATAAGTCACTTCTGTATTAGCGTCCAAGCCGAAACAGATTCCTTCAGTGGGCAAAAAGATATGTGGTGAGATGAAGTCTTCGGGTTTTTCTTTTTTGCAGTCTCCTCTGCCCCCTGGGCTCTTCCTAGTAGACACGGGCATCCAGCTTTTCAGGGGTTTAGGGTTGTCCCAGCAACAATGCAAAGAGAAAGGCATACCTATTCCTTTTATTATTACTTCCAAACTAGGCTCTTGCAAAGCAAAAGTGAAATCCCTTTTATTATTATTTTTTAAAGATTTGATTTATTTATTTGTCAGAGAATGATACAGAGAGAGTGAGCAAGAGAGCACAAGCAGGAGGAGCGGCAGGCAGAGGGAGAAGCAGGCTCCCCACCGAGCAAGGAGCCTGATGAGGGACTCGATCCCAGGACCCTGGGATCATGACCTGAGCTGAAGGCAGACGCTTAACCGACTGAGCCACCCAGGTGCCCCCCTTGTATTATTTTAAACACATTTGGAAAGATAACAAAGGAGAGACTGACACCTGTGTGAAAGTCATGGAGCAGGCAGGTAGAAAGAGTAACAGGTAAAAAACAACATAAGCATTAACTGAGAGGTCTCTGTATTAACTAATTAGTGTTAACTAATACAGACAGCTCTGTAGCATAGACTTTAAGAGGTTTTGGTGAAAGACTGCTCTGTATGAACCTGTGAGGAGTAAGCCCTTTGACCCTGAGAAAGCTACTTAACTTTTTGTCAATTTTGTTTAAATTGTGGAATGTAACAAATGCAAAAAGGAGGGGAAAAAAGCCCTATCAATGTAGAGCAAAATGAGTACATTTAGAGTGAACACCTGTGTACCCATCACCCAGGTCAAGAACTAGAACATTGGCATCACCCCAAAACCCCCCATGGTGTTCCCTCCCTGGGCACACTCCCTTCCCCACCTCCTAAAAGTAACCATTGTTCTGAATTTTACGGTGAACGGTCCCTCATTTCTTTCTACTTTCACTACCCAGATATATGACTCTAAACAACGTAGTTTAGTTTTGTCAGTTTTGAGCATTATATTAATGGACTCCTACTATGTAGGCACTTTCTTTTTTTGTTTTAATTTTATTTTATTTAAATTCAAGTAAATAACATGTAGTGTATTATTAGTTTCAGAGGTAAAGTTCAGTGATTCTATAGGCACTTTCTTCTTTTGCTCAGTGTGCTTTTTAAAATTCTTCTGTGCCCTTGGGGCGCCTGGGTGGCTCAGTGGGTTAAGTGACTGCCTTCGGCTCGGGTCCTGATCCTGGAGGCCCCGGGGTCGAGTCCCGCATCGGGCTCCCTGCTCGGCGGGGAGTCTGCTTCTCCCTCTGACCCTCCCCCCTCTCATGTGCTCTCTCTCTCAAATAAAGAAATACAATCTTTTAAAAAAAAAATTCATCTGTGCTCTTGCATTTAGCTTGCTTTCCTTAATTTTACTGTTACATAGTAGTGCATTATGTGAACATACTGTACGTTATTTATCCATTCTCCTGTTCATGGAGATTTTTGTTGTTCCCAGTTTTCTACTCAAACAACGCAACTATGAACAGGTCTCCTGTGTTTCACTTATCATCCCTCCTCCCTCCCAAACCCCTGGAAACTCTGATCTCTACCATCTCCATGGTTTTACCTTTTCCAGAAATGTCATACAGTTGGAGTCATACAATATGTAGCCTTTTCAGATTGGCTTCTTTCGCTTCTAAATATGCATTTAAGTTTACTCTATGTCTTTCCATGATTTGATAGCTCGCTTATTTTTATTGCTGAGTAATATCCCATTGTATATTTGTACCACAGTTTATTTAATCCATTTTTCTATTGAAGGACATTTTAGTGGTTTCCAAGTTCTGGCAATTGTCAATAAAGCTGCTATAAGCATTTGTGTGTAGGTTTTTGTGTGGACATAAGTTTTCAGTTCATGTGGGTAGCTTTTTTATATTTAGAGAGCCATTCATTACTCTACCTCTCGGCTCTCATATTTTATTATAAGCAACTGGGAGAAGTCAGGCAGCACCATTCTGCCTGGAAATCCCTCTAGCTAGATGGTCGGTTCATTAGGTACATTTTCCAATTTACGTGTTAACCACAGGTGATAATACTGTTAAATGTTATGTTTCCGCATGCAAGTGTCTTCTTTCTTCCAGCGTCTGGTAACATCTTTCTCACATCCCTTCACGTCTACACCGATGGCCTCCTCCAGGTCCTTTGGCTTCTACCACCACTGGGGCTCGAAGCCAAAACTGCATTGTTTAGGTTTTTGTTCCGACACCAGACTTCTGGTATCAAGACCTCTCAAAACCTCTTCCAATTATCCACAGCTTCGTAACAGACTAGCTCACCCAAGGCAGCTTAAAACCACAATTTCTTTTTACTCGTGACTCTGCGGCCTGGGCAAGCCTCGGCAGGGGGTGGGGGTTAACTCATCTCTGTTCCTTGTGCCATCTGCTGGGGCATTTCTCGATGCTTTCCTACGAGAGCGCCAATTTGAATATGTTAGTCCTCCTTGCCTTTTCGTTCGTCGTCCCTGTGCTGTGTTCCGGATCATTCTACCAATTTTCCCTATTGCTTCTGGTCTCCTTTTAAACCCATGTACTAAGTTTTTAATTTCAGTTTGGACTTCCTTCTTTTAAAAATAAGCCTTAGGGCGCCTGGGTGGCACAGTAGGTAAAGCTTCCAACTCTTGGTTTTGGCTCAGGTTCTGATCTCAAGGTCATGAAATCAAGCCCCGGGGCTTGATTGTGGGGCTCCAGCTCAGTGCTGAGTCCGCTTAAGACTTTTTCTCCTTCTCCCTCTGCCCCTCCCCTGCATGCTCTCGCACAAGCACTCTCTCTCTAAAATAAATTAATAAATCATAAAAAATAAGCCTCAGTTTTATTAAAGTATAACTTGCAAACAGCAAAACACATATATTTTGTGTGGACAATTTAGTGAGTTTTAACATATGTATGCACCCGTGTAGCTGTTACCCCGATTAAAGCATAGAATGTATCCATCACTTGCTGCCCCCAAAATGTTCCTTTATTTCTTTCCACGGTCACTACCAGCCACCACGGCCCCTCACTCTCTCTCCAGGCCACCTCTGATCTTGTTCCTACCACTATGTATTAGTTTTGCCGCCTCTAGAACTTCAGATCAACAGTGTCAGATCCTATGGACTCTTATAGCTGGTTTCTTTCCTCTTCAGCAGAATGAGTTTAAAATTCATCCATGTTGTTGCGAGTCTCATAGTTGTTCTTTTTCATTGTATGAATATGCCACAGTTCATTTATCCATTTACCTACCCATGGACACCTGTGGGGTTTTTTTCCGGTTTTTTATTATAATGAATAAAGCTATTATAAACATCACTCACAAGTCTTTTCTGTGAACAGATGTTTTCATTCCTCTTGGGTAATTACCTAAAAGTGGAATTGCTGGGTCATAGGGTAAGTTGATGTTTAATTTTTTCCAAGAAAAAGCCAAACTGGTTTCCAAAGTGTTTGTCCCATTTTACACCCTAACCAGCAATAATGAAATTTTGTTGCTCCACACTCTTACCAATGCTTGGTATTGTAAGTCTTGAAAAAATCTTTCCCCGTATTACTTGGTTTGTAGTAGTATTTCACTGTAGCTTGGATTTACATTTCCCTGATGACTAAAGATTCGAACATCTTTTTATGTGCTTATTGACCATTTGTGTCTCTTCTTTCTGAAATGTCTGTTGAGTCTTTTGCTTGTTTTTAAATTGGATTGCTTATCTTCTTATCACTGGGTTCTAAATTTCTTTATAGGTTCTAGATGTAGGTCCTTTGTCAGCTTTATGTACTGCAAATATTTTCTCCATGTCCTTTCATTTAAAAAAGCCAACAACCATGCTTTTAAAGACTTTGTCACAATCGCTTCTCTTGCTGTTGTTTTTTTTTTTTTAAGACTGTATTTATTTATTTGAGAGAGAGAGAATGAGAGATAGAGAGCACGAGAGGAAAGAGGGTCAGAGGGAGAAGCGGACTCCCTGCTGAGCAGGGAGTCCGATGTGGGACTCGATCCTGGGACTCCAGGATCATGACCTGAGCCGAAGGCAGTCGCCCAACCAACGGAGCCACCCAGGCGCCCCTCTTGCTGTTTTTAATAGGCCTTCATCGTCTGACACATTGACATATACTTGTTTAAAAGAGCTTCCCCCGGCCAAAGATTTATTTATATATTTGAGAGAGAGAGAGAGAGTGCGCAAGCAGGAGTTGGGGGGAGGAGCAGAGAGAGAGGGCGAGAGAGTATCTCAAGCAGACTCCCTGCTGACGCTGGAGCCCAACATGAAACTCGATCCCAGGACCCCGACATTACAACCTGAGCTGAAATTAAGAGTCCTCGGCCTCCGCTTAACTGACTGAGCCACCCAGGCGCCCTGAAATATACTTGTTTGTTAGTCCTTTCTTCTCTACCAGAATGTAAATTTCATGAGCGCAGGATCTTTGTCTTTCTGCTCAATCCTCAGCATCTAGAACACTGCCTGGCACCTAATAAGCATGATTAACTATTTCTTTAAAAGGATGGATAAAGTCCAAAGGTGCCTTTCTCAGTGGAATAATAGAGGCTAAACTGAACATTTATTTTGAGTATATGCACATTTACTTTGTCAATTGATATCCAAAGTAAAATGTGGGAGCACCTACTTCTTAAAAAGGATTCAGAAGAATTACCTGGGCAGAAGAAACATTGGATTCTTACAGGGTTAAAGAAGATGCTTCTGGAAAGTTATGCCCTTTTAGAAAGACCTAAAAAGCCATTGTCTTCAATCATTTTTTTTCTAGCCTGTTGAGCTTTTTAAAAGAGGAATTGAGACCGTTTCCTCACCGGGAGTTATACAGTGAATGAATAGCCATTATCTGTGCATGCACAGTCTGAAAATTGCAGCCTTGGGTAATGACATTCATCGAGAGAAATTTCTGAGAGTCAGGAAGAGGCTGCCATAACAAAATATATTTATAGAGTTCTCTTGTCTTGACTTTGAATAATTTGATATCAGAATAAAACTCTTAGGCATTAACCCTCTGATCATAATTATATGCCTTTTTTTGAAGCTATTGGACAAAGTGTCAAGTGTTCTAATACACAAGCTCTTAATTTATCAATTCAGCAGTGGAAAATGTAAATTACATTGCAGGATATCGCAATCTTTTTTCCAACAGTTTCACAGGGTAGACCTTGGCTGACACAGACATGGTTTCACCAACTCAATGATACCTTGGTAATTGACCTACCCAACCAGGAAATCCACTTGTGTCTACCCAGTTCAGGTTTCTGTCCTTGATGATATCTCTGGGTCTGTTTAACTTCACACTCAAGGACTTCATTCTCAAGAACTTGATTTAGTCTACAGATTGAGTTATGTACAGATTAACTAAGTTTATCAATTCAACTGTATATTTACATACACACAAATATGATAACTTCTAAGTAAAATAACATATATGTATGATTATGATATGG
The DNA here is from genome assembly GCF_003265705.2 of Callorhinus ursinus. NCBI lineage: Eukaryota > Metazoa > Chordata > Mammalia > Carnivora > Otariidae > Callorhinus > Callorhinus ursinus. The sequence goes on along the minus strand of NW_027397072.1, from coordinate 12,486,813 downwards.
GTTCTGGTGTTACTTAAGTACGAATCCCCAAAAGTACAGCCTGGGTAAAGAACGTTCTCACCGAGAGCCACAGTTATTGCCTGCTCAAGATGCTGTATACACAAATGACACCCCCCCTGGAGTCTGTAATGTGAATGGTGCTCACTCAGATTGTGCAACTTGGCAGCCCCGGGGCTCATATCGCTCTCTTTGGACACTACTTTTTCATCATTTTGTAACCAAATGCTTTCCAGTGTCACTGCTTATAAGCTCCCTATGGAGTGCTCTCAGACTCTCCATTTGCAAATGTTCAAGATCAATCTTTAAAGAACAGATGTGTTCTACCCAAACAAAGGAGTACAACAACTCTTTTTTTCCCCCATTCCTTTGGTTGTGGACATTCTAAATACCACAAGATCTGTGAGGATATGGATTGTTTCCACAGAAGCTATTATATGCCTACCCGTGGCTCTAAGTGGGAAAAAGAATTTTCCAGAATACATCTTACCTGGAAGATATCTTTTCAGTTTTTAGCTACCATTACTTACTGGTTGTTCAATATTTTACTGTGGAAGTGAGACTTCTGGTCACTGGCTATCGTTTTTAGTTATTATAGAAATTTAGTATGTGAGTATACTTAGAAATCAAACTAGTTTATAAACCAGATATGATTCTGTTACTATTGTACCCTGAGCACCTTAGCTCAGTGCTTGGCACAAGCTCAGTTAATAGTAACTGAATTAAAATTTGAAATTTTGTAAGCTAGGGAATTAAATTGGTTTTGACTTATTGGTTTTGTAGTAGAAATAATAGATTGATGCATACTGGATCAAAATAATGGATCATTTATCTGTTTTGAGTTTATTTAAAAAAAAACAAATACAATCTGAGTTTGCATTTAATAGCGATCTCTAGTAAGACAAGTAGTCTCGTCTAAAAGATTTTCTTTCTGATGCATAAGGCTGTAAGATAGTAGAAGAGTGCCTTGAATTGTGGAAATCAACTATTTTGGAAATTTTTCAGAACAAAAGAGGCAATTAATGTTTTTTTGAGTGATTGGGGCATTATCTTAAGATAATCAGGGTGAAATTTCTTATTAATAACTAATAATTTAGTAATACTTGATTTGAATGGCGCTTTTCAGTTTAACATGCTTCACCATTTAAAGTATATTATCTGGGGGCGCCTGGGTGGCTCAGCCGTTAAGCGTCTGCCTTCAGCTCGGGTCATAATCCCAGGGTTCTGGGATCGAGCCCCGCATCGGGCTCCCTGCTCAGCGGGAAACCTGCTTCTCCCTCTCCCACTCCCCCTGCTTGTGTTCCCTCTCTCACTGTCTCTCTCTCTGTCAAATAAGTAAAAAAATCTTTAAAAAAAAATAAAGTATATCATCTGAGCCACACATCAGTCTTGATACAACGTGAGTTATTTTCTTTCCCATTTTGAAAACAAAATTAAAGCTCAGAAAGATAAAGTGATGGGTGGAGATTTATGTAGCTGGCAAGTGTTCAAATTCTAAAGAAATTTGAACACTTTCCACGACATCCCACCACCCATTTTAGTGCCACAAAGGAAAACAGAATGATTCATATTAACAGCCTGTTAATTCATATCTCAGGTGTTATACTAGGCGTTTGAGGGCCAAGAATGCCAAGTAAAGTAAGAGCTCCCTTGAGGACTGCAGCATCCCTGAGGGGTCCTGATGGTAGAAAGCCAGTAACTGTGCATGTGAGGAGTGTTTGTGGAAGAAATTGCTGATGCTGCGTGCAGACAGTGTCCAGATCTTCTCAAGGGCAGGGTCACGTCATATTCCTCCTTTGATCTCCTTAGAGCCTTAGGCCCAGAGTGGGTACTCAGAAAATACTTATGCGATGTAGAATGGCTGAATGGACCTAAGAAAGAATAAGTTAGGTGACTCCTATATTCCAAGGTGGAGAGAAATTTTCCAGGACAATTTGCATGATGTGGATGGAACCATAAGGTATTATGCTAAGCGAAATAAGTCAATCAGAGAAAGGTAAGCATCATATGATCTCACTGATACAAGGAATTTGACAAACAAGGTAGAGGATCACAGGGAAAAGGAGGGAAAAATGAAACAAGATGAAACCAGAGAGGGAGACAAACCATAAGAGACTCTTCATCTCAGGAAACACACTGAGGGTTGCTGGAGGGGACGGGCGTGGGAGGGATGGGGTGGCTGGGTGATGGACACTGGGGAGGGTATGTGCTATGGTGAGCGCTGTGAATTGTGTAAGACCGATGAACCACAGACGCGTACCCCTGAAACAAATAATACATTATAGTTAATAAAAAAAAAGACACCAAAAACAGTGAATTTGACTGTATATAAATTTATGCTCGCTCTCTTTTTTTAAAAAAGATTTTATTTACTTGACAGAGAGAGACACAGCGAGAGAGGGAACACAAGCAGGGGGAGTGGGGGAGGGAGAAGCAGGCTTCCCGTGGAGCAGGGAGCCTGATGCGGGGCTTGAACCCAGGGCCCTGGGATCATGACCTGAGCCGAAGGCAGAGGCTTAACGACTGAGCCACCCAGGCGCCCCTTGACTGTATATAAATTTAAAAGGTGAATAAAAAGCTAATGCGTTTCTAAAAAGAAAAAATATTTCCAGGACATTCTAGGTAGAGGAAGTAATGAGGTCCCTGTGCTTTTAGAGGGTCCCTGTGCTATATTATATATATTTAAGATTTTTATTTATTTATTTGACACAGAGAGAGAGAGAGCACAAGCAGGGGGAGTGGCAGGGGGAGGGAGAGGGAGAAGCAGGCTCCTCGCCGAGCAGGGAGCCCGATGTAGGGCTCGATCCCAGGACCCTGGGACCATGACCTGAGCTGAAGGCAGATACTTAACCCGACTGAGCCACCCAGGCGCCCCTAGAGGTCACCTATTTTATAGAGCAGTCACATTGGTTAAAGAGATGTCTGTGTTTACTGAGATAATGGGAGATGGTTTCACGGTACAGCATTCTGCAGTTAGTGGAACCCAACACAGGACGTCTAGTCCTGTGCACTTCACCATGGAGGGTGCTGTTGAGTGCGGCAGTTGGACAGCCCACTTCCTTGAGAAAAAAAACAAAACAAAAAACACTGGAAGTTATTTTTTTCTCCCTTTTCTCCCCATTGCTTTAAAATTGCACTACCTTTCCGTTCATATTAAGTGCCGCTCTTGAGAGAATGATCTCTGTTTCCGAGTGATTCGTCGAGAACATTGAGTGCCAGACCACATGCTAATTAAGGCTTGTCACATACCATAATGGCACCTTAGTAATACACCAATTAACAGTTACTTTAATTACACCACTTACATGAAATTAATGAAGAGTCTAGCTGATGAGAAATAAGAACCTGTACATTAGAGCAACACAGAACGTTCATCAAGTTTCTGATGAAACAGCCTTTGAGAAATCTGTTCTCCCTGTTGCCTAGTTTAAAAAAATATTTTCAGGGGGTGGGGGAATGACGTTTTGTAAAATGAGCTGGCCACAAATGGAAAAAAAAGGATACTCATTCTTGCTGCTGTAAGAGCTGAGCACATAGGCTTTAGTGTCTAAGAGACTGGGTTCAAATCCTAAACTGCCCTTTCTAACCGTGCTCTCAGTAAGCTAGGAATAGAAGGCAGCTTCTCCAATCTGACAAAGTGCATCTACAAAACACCTACAGCTCACATTATACTTAGAGGTGAAAGACTGGATGCTTTTCCCCTCAAATCAGAAATAAGACAAGCATGTCCCCCCTCACCACTTCTATTCAACATCATACATTGTAGTTTATAGCTAGTGTAATGAGGCAGGAAAAGAAAAAGGCATCCAATTGGAAAGTGAGAAGCAAAACTGTATTTGCAGATGACATGATTACCTATGTAGAAAAGCCAATGAAATCCACACACACACACACAAAGCTACTAAGATTAGTGAGTTTTGCAAGGTTGCAAGATACAAGATCAATATACAAAAATCCGTTATATTTCTATATACTTGGGCATTTTTCTAGACTCTCTGGGTCAGTTTTCTTATCTGCAAAAGAGCAACAAATTCATAAGCTTTATAGAATTGTTTTAATGGTTAAGAAAAGGTAGGTTCCTAGGACAAGGTTGGAATAAAGGTTGGTTTATTTCCATTTTTAAAGCATACCAGATAGAGCCCTCAGTAGGTTTAGCATGGTACCTTACCTTCCAGACAGGCATGAAAGAATAAGTGATTCAAGAGGAGAAAGTCACCCCACCCTGGAGTAACACCCAGGGATCCTCTAAAGCTGGAAATCCTGCAGATGGAGCAATGTATAAGAGAAGTGCCAATCCTATAGCCCAAGCTACCTAAATCTGCTCCCTCTCCATCCATACCCCTACCCTGGACCCACCCATTCCCGTTTCTTTAGTATATGCCTGAACTTTTAAGACATCCTCCTAAACTGTCTTCCTACTTTTGATTTTGTCCCTCTTAAATTGGATCTGTCCAGGGCAGCCAGAGTGATCTCTTCAGAATGCAAATCTGCTCACCTCCTGGTGCTATTTAAACCCTCTTGTGGTTCCCTGTTGAACTCAGAGTTAAGCCCAAGCTTCTTAGCCTGGCTTCTGCACAAACACACAAGGCACTTCTTGGACTGAACCACCTACACTTCTTCCAAGACACCAAGTTTTCCAGACTTCCTCAGTTTGTTTCTCCTTAAAATTCCTCCAACTTTTCTCTCCACACCTGTCAAGCCCACCCCAACTATCATCCCACAATATAGTATGCTTCCTTCCAGCCCCGTGCAAGGTCATCTCTCCGAAGCCTCTCTCGACTGCTCTAGGCAGAATGGATTTCTACCTCCCCTTACATCGCCCTATCATGGCACTTATCACATTCTATTGTAATCTCCTGTTTACCTGTCTTTGAGCTCTTTATGGACAGGGCTACACCCAATTTGTCTCTGTGTCCTCCGACCCAGCAAAGGGCTCTGCAAATGTTTGCTGAAGATATTTGGAATCCTTCTCTGTTTCCTGACATGTCCCTTTTGCTCCTGACAAAATCCTACCTGCTCCTTTCTGCCATGATGGCTATCATTCCTTCCATTTCATCCTGTCTCCGAGATCTCTGATCCAGCTGCAATCCAGCCCCTGTTAGGAGCCCTTCATAGAGTTTGCTCTTCACCGGGTTCTTGGTGCCAATTTTGCCATCTTGATAAGTCCAGGATGGCTTCCTGGTTTTAGTCTTTGATCTGCTTTCTTCTCCTAGCACTGTGTTTTTCAGCCTTTTCTGATACGAAGGATCACCCGGGCGCACAGATTCCTGAACCCTTCCCTTGGAGATTCTAATTCCCCAGGACTGGGTTGGACCCAGGAAAGGAGGCAAGTCCTGGGTGAGTCTTGTCAGGCTTGGGAAATGCTGCCACCCTTTGGTCCAGGTAAGCACACTGGTCAGTCCTTAATGGGGGGAGGGGGTTGTGCATGCTGTCCTTCCCTTTCCTCCAAGACTTGGCCTTACTGTGTTTTTCAAGCCTCAAGGGACTCAGATTTCCCCATTTCTGAAATGAGCACAGGTTCAGTGCTCACAGTCTCAGTGCTTCGTCTCTATGAGTAGGAGGGGGAGCTAATTCTACTTTGGGAGATGGGGCTCAAAGGGAAGCCCTTCCGTCCCAAATGCCACGTGGGATGTAAGTAGCTGAGGGGAAAACAAAGCAAAACAAACAAACCAAATTAGAGACAGAGACAGAAAAGGAAAAACAAAACAAAACAAAACAAAACTAGCCTTACTGCTTTCTGGCAAGGTACAGCATCCGTATGAACATACGGATCAATGACCCAGGAGAGTTGGACCAAAACCAGCTCTGGAATACTTAAGAACTTAATGTCTGCTGCAGGGAGGCTCACAAAGGGGAAGGTCATTCAGTAGATTACATGGGGACAGTGTGAAGCTGTTAAAAAAAGCAAACCCTCAAAACTTTAGATTTTCCTTTCATCTCATCCTCCAAAATAAGTTTCAGATGGGCGAAAGAACTAAATATAAAAACACAAAACCATAAGAAATATAGGACATATAGCTAACGTTATGAATGGGGATATCAACTAAACATAGTGGGAGAAATCACAGAAAGAAAAATCTGTAGATTGGAATACATCAAATACGCATTAAAGATGATGAATATTGAAAAGTTAAAAAAAAAAGAGGAAAAGACCCGTAATCAATGTAACAAAAGGTTAATATGTAATGCAAAAGGAGATTATACAAATACATAAGAAAACCATCTGAAGTCTTTGGTTAAAAAAAATGAAAAATGGACTTTATTAGACAACGCACCTGAAGGCAAACAACAGCTGAAAAACACTTTATAACATTCAATCCCCCGAAAATCAAATTCTCCAGCAAAACTATGACATAATTTTCACCAAATTCAAAAAGATTGTTTTTTACAGATTTTATTTTTAAGCAATCTCTACGCCCAACATGGGGCTCAAACTTACAAACCTGAGATCAAGAATCACATGCTCCACCAACAGAGCCAGCCAAGCGCCCCCAAAAAAGATTTTAAAAGGTGGTAATAGTCATTACTAGTGAGGACGCATTAAGTTCTCATATACCATGTGTTGGTGGAAATATTACTGAACCAAAAGCAGTTTGGAAGTAAGTACTAAGATCCTGAAAAATAATTGTAAGAAAATAGGCTAAGATTGTATGGAACATCTCTGGCTGGTGTGATTTGATTTGTCATATTCGGTTTTTTTCCTTTCTTTTGCAAATTATCTATAAGTGTGTTAACTTGATCACTAGCAAAAAGTTTTGTTTGTAACCTTAAAGAAACATTCAGTTTTGACCCAATCATTTCACTTTAAGAAATCTATCTGAATGAAACAATAAGAAAACAAGATGATGATGATCGGGATGAGAGGGCCAGGTCTTCTGGCATTATGCTATTTATAACTGCCAAAAGATGTCCCAAGTCGGGTAAGGTAGGCTCTATCCACCTAGTGGCATAGTATATATAAGTAAAATTATGTTTAGGAAGTGCTTCCAGTAACATGGGAACTTGCTTATACTTTTCCTTTTGTTCTTAGTTTGCGGGTAGAAAGGAGGGGACATAAGGAAGTACCACACACTTGGTGGTTTAAACAACAGAAGTTGATTGTCTTCCAGTCATGGAGGCCAGGAGTCAGAGGTCAAGGTGTGGGCAGGCTTGGTTCCTCCTAAGGGCTCGGAGGGAGACTCTGTTCCAGGCCTCTCCGCAGGTGTAGGTGGCTGTTGGCAATTCTTGGTTTGTTCATTGCTTTGTAGTAGCATAACTGCAGTCTCCCCATGGCGTTCTCCCTATGCGTATCTGTGCCCCCACATCTCTTTTTTTATAAAGACACCAGTCCTACTGGATTAGGGGCCCACCTGACTCCATTTGACCTCATCCCCATGTGACCATCTGCAAAAGCCTTATTCCCAAAATAGGTTACATTCACAACTCTGGGGGGGTGGGGCAGTTAGGACTTCGACACGTTTTGTGTGTTGGGGTGGGAGGGAACACAGTTCAACCCATCACATACTGTGATGTGACAAATAAAAATAAATTAGGATGTAAAATTATATACGTAAGATCATAACCATGTTTTAAGACTATGCATAAAAAATTACTGGAAAACAGTACGGCAAAATGCTAACAGAGAGGTCATTTGGCGGAGCAGGATTACGGGTGACTTTCTTGCTTTTCTTCCCTTGTATTGTCCACATTTGCTATACTGAGACCCACTCATACTCCTCTTCCCAACACAAGGCTTGCTTGCCCTCCCCCACACAAAGAGGACTTGCTTTCCGGTGCTAAGCCAGAATCGCCATAGCCATATTGTCTCTGGGCTCCAGATCTACTTCTGGAATCAGCCCCATGGTCCTGGGGATGGGCCTCTGCCAACCACGTTTTCTGCATTGTCAGCTGGCTCCTTAGAGGTCTCTGCCAACAGGGACATGTGGGCAGCCTAAGGGCTTAAGGGACTGGCTCTTCCTCTAGTGTCACCCCCCCCCACCCCATGCTCCTTCACCCTGGCCGTGGCAGATCCTTCCAGTAGCGCCAGCTGAATCCAGTATTTCGTTTTTCTAACCCCTTGCAGACCAGCCTTACTTTGCCCTCCGCCTCTGAGACCCTGGCACCAGCAAGCAGAGGCCTTTCCTCGGAGACCTCTGGCTCCCAGAACCCTGCTTCCGGCTCAGAGACACCCCCCAACACACACACACACACACACACACACACACAGCCAAGCAATGCCCCGCCTGCCTGGGGTTCAGCTCTGCAGGACCCCTCCTCTGAATTTCAATGTGTTAAACATCCCAGACCCCCCGCTTTGTTCCCGCAGCCCCAGGGGTGCTAGGTTGCCTCTCCCGTCACTGCCTCTATGATACCTCAGAGTTCTCTCTCATCCTCCCACCTCCTAGTTCATAGCTTTATACCTAGTTAGTGAGTCTTTATTTTTTTATTTTTTTTAAGATTTTTATTTATTTATTCATGAGAGACAGAGAGAGAGAGAGAGAAACAGAGGGAGAAGCAGGCTCCCCGCTGAGCAGGGAGCCCGATGCGGGACTCGATCCCAGGACCCCAGGATCCTGACCTGAGCCGAAGGCAGACGCTTAACCATCTGAGCCACCCAGGCGCCCGTTAGTGATTCTTTGTATTAACTTCTCTGGGTTCACAAATTGGTGTGGTTGCTGTCTCTTGTTTGGACCCTGCTTGATGCAGCTTATCCAGCCCAAGGAAACACGCCCCCGCCCAGCTGCTAGAGACGTCCCAACGGCTGAGACCACTCCCCCTCCCCCTCCCCCCATAGCCTCAGGAGCCACACCTGATTGTCTTCTAAGAGAAGTGTCTTCCTCTTTCTTCTGACACTCGCTCTTCTTCTCTCCCTCTTGGCCCTTCCCTCCAGCCCTCCCTGTCTTCCCCCATCCCTCCATCCTTCTCTCTCCTCTCTCATTCATTCCTGTTCTACTCATCCAGTCAGAGAAAGGATAAAACACCTTTTTAGATGCTTGGGGACTTCCCCCTAATTTCACAAGGAAGGCCACTCTAGGATTTTTCTACTTCTAATAGGAAATAATGAAAATAAAAGGGAAGAAATGATTTCTGGCATCAGGACCTGGGGCCATAGCCAGGCCTGGGACTCAGTGAGCACTGGGTGCCATGTTTTCCCTGACAGAGAAGACCCCTCTGTTCCTGGGGCACGCCATCGCTCCCCTGGTGGGGCAGGATGCACAGAGGCCCCCTTCAAGGATTTTGCTGGCATTTCAGGCTCCTCCAGGTGCTGCTCAGCCATGTCTCCACAGGAAGGAATGATAGAATTAGACTATGAATTTGGCATTAAGTGATTCAAGAATCGTTCCTTGTTCTCTTTAGGTCAAATCAAGGCTCCTCAGCTTGGCCTTCAAGCTGTGGAAGCCATCTTCACTCTAGGAACTCAAGTGATCTTCATGAAAAGGCATTTTGATGATGGCTGGCTTAAGAGCCTCCTGAGGCTTCCCCAGGCGTCTCCCTCAGGGCTCTGGCAGCCCGGACTCCCCCGCCTCTCTGTAGCCTGACACCACTTCTGCAGGTGTTCCTTTCCCTCAGGACCTTCGCTCACGCTGACCGCTCCCCTTGAGCTGCAAACTCCTACTCTACTTTCAAGGCCCCTGAGAAACTGCCCTCCATAGTTACGATTCCTGGGTCTGTGCCCTCTGCCGTACTCCCAAGAATGGCTGGGACTTCCGTGCGACCTCTGTCCCTGCTCTTCTCACTGCTGTTGCTAATCACTCTTCCCCTGCCCCGCCCCCCAGACTGTGGTCCATTTTCAGGGCAGGGCCTAGAGCCCCAGAACCAAGCCTGGCCCCGCAGACCCGGGTTTGAGCCGTGGCGGCCTGTGTGGCTGCACACCCGCTGTCCTCACCTGTGAGCCCTTTCAGTTCTCCGCGGGGGTGGGCGCCTCCTGGTGACAGTGACACCTGAGGCAGTGGCTGGGCTGCCCCGGGGGGATGTGGCATTGGTCCAGGGGAGAGGCACCTGGCTTCACGGCCTGGCTGAGCCTCCCCCCAGTGAGGTCTGTCTCCTCACTCTGAGATGGGGCCTGAGGCTCCCAGACACGCAGTTTTGCTGTAAACGCCTCGGGATCCAGAGCGTTTTATGGCAGGACAATCGGTCGGCGGGGCTGGCGGGCCTCTCCTTCCCCGGGGCTGGCCTGCCGCACCATCTCTCCCCACTGCCAAGCTTGGGTGGAAAACAACAGCAAATGTTTTCTTGCAAAGACTGCGCCTCTCTGCACCCCATCTCTCTCCTCGTCCTTCCAGAGCCTCTGGTTTCCCGGAGGAGAGAACTTCTGGAGGGTGAAGTGCAAGCCTGCCTTCTCCCCGCCCTGCGCCCGCTCCCCCTTACCTGCCTGGCGGCACCCCTGTTGCCCTTCCAAGCCAGGCTCAGCACTGCCTCCTCTCCTGGACGTGAACTCTCCAGGGGTCAGCCATCCCCCAGCAGGATCGAGGCCTCTGTCCTGTGCGGCCCAGGGCATTTGTACAAACCTCTCTCGGAGCCCTGGTCTCTCCGTCCCGCGGTCATGGGTGGACCCACCCAGACCGTACTGTGAACGCCTTTCATGCATCTCTGCATCCCCAGCGCTGGGCACACGGCCTCTCTGCAAAGGCCCTGACGAAGTGCCCTGATTGTTGTATGAGGCCCGGGAAGGCACCGTTGCAGATCAGGCTCCTGGAAGCAGATCCGAATCTGAGATTACCACGCAGGAGATCTACTGGGAGCAAGGGAAACAGACCTGGGCAGGGGAGAAGTCGAGCGGCCATGCCCTCACATTAGAGGCTCTCGCCTGCCCTTGGGAAGCTGCTCCGGCCTGGGGCGAGGGGCTGGACCTGTCCTTGGGTGAAGGCCGTTCTGGGAAGAGGATGGGGCCCTGCAGTCGCCAAGGCAGGGAGCTGTCGGCCTTGAACACGCCACAGAGCAGAGGGCGTGTGGGGCCACACCAGACCACGGCACCCACGTCAGGCCCCTAGCTCATCATCCCGTTCACACTTCTGCATCCGCCCCCCCCCCCTTCCTCCCAGCTAAAAGTTCATGAGAGGAGAAACAGGTTGCCAAGGGGGATGTGGCTGTCTGAAGTGGCACAGCAAATTGGTGGAAGGATCTGGAAGAATTCCTGGCGAGGGCCTGGAATGAGGCCCAAAGAGCACAGGATGGGCAGGGGTGGGGAGCTCAGGTGGCTGTCCGCCAGCATGGCCCACAGGAGAGAAGAGCAGCTTCCTGAACCACCTTGTGATAAACACAGGTCAGAGGGGACCTGTCCCAGCCTGCCCCACGGACCCCTAGGGACTCCCACCAGAGAGGGAAGGGCTCTGGTCTGTGCTGGCGTGCACACCGAGGCAATGCCTGGGTGTCTCTGATGCTGCCCCCACCAGCCAACACTGCAGACAGTCTTCTCAGCATCAGGAAGGAGGGGCTGCGGCAGGGGGCCCCATTCCAAAGAGCAGATGGTCACGCACTACTGCACTCTCACAACATGGAGTCACTATCCCAAGAACACTCTGTGTATTACATCATCGAATCCTCCCGGCAGTCCAGGGAGGGGAGCACCATTGTTACCTGCCTTTTACAGATAAGAAAAATCAGGCTCCGAGTAGCGTGGCCTTGCATCATGACATGCACTGGATATTTTACAGATATTTTTCAATAGGTGTTACCATCCCCATTTTACAGAGGAGAAGACCGAGGCTCAGAAATAATTACCAGTGCCTTGAGACAATTACAAATGGAGAGAGAGAGAGAAAGCACAGATAAGTTAGCTTAATGTGAAATGCATTTTCATACTAGGGGGCATGACACTCTGTACCTGTAGATATAGGAGCCTGGACCGAGCACGGCGTATTCAAATACCAGCAAGCAGTGGGGGGTAAAGGGCGAAAGACCAAGAGCAAGGAAGGCCTGAACCCTCCAAGGGGAAGGCGTGAGATCCCACGAGAGAGCTGGGGCTCATCCTTGAGTGAAAGAGCCCCTGAGAAGGGCTGGAGCAAGGGTACCTTCCTGAGCTGGGGAAGAGGGAGTGGCCGGAGCCAGGCGGGGCAGGGGGAGACAGGGGCAGCCTTCCCTCTGTGTCCCCAGCCCCTCTGCCGATCTGCACGTGACTCTGCCCTGGAAGACGGAGGCTGCTTCCTGCAGATTTAATTCAATGTCAGCTGCAAAGCTCTATTAACTAAATTGGCCATCAACCCGCGTGTCTGTTCCACATAATGGGGTTTTGTACAAAACGAGTTTTTCACTGCGTTAAAAAGTGTCATGTTTGAATCAAAACTTATTCCAATGTTCGGGCTAATGAAAGCCTCAAGTGAGAGTTGATCAATGGGTCCCGAGGTGTTTCCATGGAAACAGGAGGAGGGAGGCAGGTTTGATCTGAAGCCAAGCACACCAAGGTGATGCGCTGGGGTGCTCACTGGTGGGACCTCAATCTGCTCCAGCAAGGGACAGAGACCTGGAGCCAGACCCAGTGTAGGTGGGGTGGGGTTGGGGGTGGGGGTCAGAGCTTCCTCGGCCTGCCTGGGAGCTGAGCCTTTAGGTTGGAGTTTAGCACACTTGCTGTAGCAGCCCAACCTGTATTTAAGGATTTATTTTTACATTTTTTTTCCTGGGCCTTCAGTGCTTCAACTCCGAGGCTCCCCCAGAGAAATTACTCACTGCGCCCCGGTCTTTCTGTTGCAGCCCTGGCCAGCCCCCGGGGCATGCTGGGGGCCAGGCAGCCAGAGCGGGGCACAGACCTTACCACGGATGCTCACAGCACACCTCGGGGTATCATTTCCCTTCTCGGCCACCAGTTCCTTGTCTCTAAAATAATGACCAGTGCAAAGCTGCTATATTTGGGGCTGAGATCTGAATTCCAGTCCCTCCTTTGGCTCTAACGTGGGGCAGATCACTTAATCTCTCGAAGGGCAGTTTCTCCACCCATAAGGCTGGACACGGTGTCTCAGGTCCCTCTAGGAAGATGTCGCAGGAGCAGGAAGCTGACCGGGCATGGACCAGCCACACAGAGAGCTAGATGTCAGGGTGAGGGCCCACCAGGCTGGCAAAGAGAACAGACCACATGGCCGGGGTTTGTGCCTGGGCCTCGGGTCCCTGTTGCTCGTGGGGGCCTCAGACTAACATGACGCCCTGGCATAAGCCCAGTCTTCCGGGCAGGTTCCTCATGTCCCGTCATCCTCACTGCGGCCCTGACCACCATTCTCATATCACACATGAGGCCACACACTTGGGGCTGAGCCACTTTCCGTGGTTCCATCGCTCACTGGGACAAGACATGTTGGATGACAAGCCAGGGCTCCTGGCTCTCCCTCAGCCCCTGTTCTCTTGGCTTGCCCCTTCCCCGATGGCTATCAGGCCAACGTCTGCCCCCCAGCCCCACTTGGGCCCAGGGACCCTGGAAACAGCTCTTCTGAGCTCAGCTGTTCTGAGCAGTGCAGGCTGCTGCAAGGTCTGGCCACCGGCCCCCCGATTTCCCCCACAGCGCCATATGGTCCAGGGGTCTGTTTTGCTAGGGGATGGCGGGGCCAGTGAATGGCCCATTCTGAGCCAGGGACCAGGGCCTGATTCAATTTAAACCTGCCTGTCCGGGACCTGCCTGGGGGAATAAAGACTGCTCTCTCTGAGAGATGCAGGCAGGATACGGCCAGAGACCCCGTAATCAGGTTTGCTGGGGCCAGCCCCAGCCTCCTCCCGGCACCGTGCCCCATTATCACCAGCCTCTGAGGGGTCAGTGTGGTGGCACGCCTGCCCTGTGGCTTCACAAGGCTCTTCTTTCCCCCTTAATCGAATCAGCCTCCAGCCTGGCATTCCCCCGGCTTGAAGTCATCTCTGTCGGGAGGGGAGCCCGGCATAAGGCACGAGGAGCTGGAGGCAGAAGGGACCCAAGAAATCCCTGCTAGCTCAGCACCACAGACACGCGCAGGGTGGGGGTGAGGCCAGAGAGGGGTGGACTCACTAGACAAAGGTCATGGCGGGTGGGCCCCTGCAGAGTGGGGCGCAGAAGGTTCAGGACCCTAGCAAAGACCCACCCAGACAAGGAATTCTTTTTCCCACTCCGCTTTCGATCTGAAGGTTGAAATGAGAATGAACCCTACTTCCCAAACCATCGCTGAGCCTCACAACACAGATGAGTCTCAAAACCATAATCATGGGGAAAAGCGAGCACCAGAGAGTATGCACCATATGATTCCATCCGTGTAAGGGTCAAAAGTGAGAGCAAACGGTGGTTCTAGAAGTCAGATGCAGTCACCTTCCACTGGGAGTGAGCACGTGGAGGCTCGCTGCGGGACCGGGAGGTCTTGCTTCCTGAGCTGGTGACACCGAGCGTTTGCGTTGTGTTCATTGATCAGGCCAGACTCTTAGGGTTTGTGTCTCTATGTGTGTCATACTCCAAGAAAAAGGCTCAAAACTCTGAAAGCTGGAGGAGTCTGTATTTTCACAGAAACACTTACTGAATACCCGTCCCGTTCCGACTCTTTGCCGGGGGCTCAGAGGACAAAGGCACAGCCCTTAACCAGGAGGAGCTTGGAGATAGTAACCAGAGAGCGCAGTGTAACCGGTGTTCTGACCGAGGGACAAGCGCAGAGCTGAGGGCAAGGGGAGGGACCAGCCAGGGAAGACAGGAAGGTCCTGGAGAGAGGAGAAGCCAGGCCCGGTCTCCACACCTTGACGCTCTTGGAGGAGTAAAGGAGGGAGAGAGAGGGGTGCCCGGCCCAGGGGGAGCACACCCCAGTTGCTCAGATGTGGGAGCACAGGGTGTCCTCTGGGAAGCCATGCCTGATAGGATTCCCTGTTGGTGGAATAGTCTGGGATGGAAACTCAAGGGACCCCTTTGCTGTCAACACCTCTCCCCATATCCAGCCCATGGCAACCACTCTTCTGTCTTCTGTTCCCACAGTTTTACCTCTTCCAGAATGTCCTATGTTCCATTGTGTGGGTCTACCTCACTTTATCTTCTCACCAGCCAAAGGTCACGTAGGTTGCTTCTGGTATTGGGAGATTACAAATAAAGCCTCATATAAATATTCACATACTAGTTTTTATGACAATAGGAAGAGTCAGCTCCTTGGGTAAGAACCTAGGAGGGAGGTTATCGGGTCATATGGGAAGTGTATGTTTAATTTTCTAAGAAGCTGTCCGGCTGTTTTCCGAAAGTGTCTGTACCATTTTGCATCCCCCCCCCGCCCCCCGCTGCCCACCCACAGAGTGTCGTGAGGGCTGGTCCATGTCCTTGCCAGCACTTGGTGTTGTCAGTTCTGCTTTGTTTTTTTCTCTCTTTAGCCATTCTAGTTGGTATATTATTTATTCATGGTATATTATTTAATTTTGACTTGAAACTCCCCATAGGACGGCCAGGCATTATCTTTCCCTGCATTTCACAGACAGCGGAACTAGAGGTTCTGGTCAAGCAGGTGGCTCAGCATGATCACGCTGAGTGACTGTCAGAATTAAGACCCCAGTGGAGCTCCTCTGACGGGGCCCAGGACGGAGGGAAACGATCTCCCAGGCTGTGGCGAATGCCGGATACAAGAAGAGCATTGAAGGAACCGGGAAAGCAAAGCCCTGCTCCTTTTGGGGCTACACTCCCATGCAAGGGGGAGCTGAGCTCGAGGGTGGGAAGACAGGATGGGGAAAGCATGTCGGGCAGTAGGGAAAAGCAGGAGCAACACTGCGCAGGTGAGAAAAGACGAGTCATGCCCGGGGATGCACTTGTCCAGCAGGGCCCCAGAAGGACACCAGGTGCGAGATCTCCGTGACCGTGACATACCACACAGACAGGAGGCACGGGGCTGTGGGCACAGAGCCTGCACGTGGGAAGCCTTCCACGGTCAGTTACACGAAGGAACGCCTGCACGGATGCCCATTGTCTTCTTCCATCCAGCCTGCTCTAACACAGCACCACAGACTGGGTAACTTCTAAACAGCAGGAATGGGTTTCTCACAGTTCTGGGATCTTCGAGTCGGAGGTCGGGGTGCCAGCACGGTCAGGTGGGCCATGTTCTGGGTCGCAGACTTTTCACTGGGTCCTCACAGGGCGGAAGAGGCTAGAGAACTTTCTCAAGCCATTTTCCTAAAGGGACCAATCACATTCAGGAGGATTCTGCCCAAGGGTCCCGCCTCCTAACAGCATCACCTTGGGAATTCAACATATGAACTTTGGAGAGACACAAACCGTCGGACTATAACCCCAATAAACATCACTCCTACACGATTAGGAGCAAATCCTTCTTCCTTAATCCGTGTGCTTATACGTGCTTTTCAGGGATGCAGCCCGTGGTAGTGATTCTAAACCTGAAAAAGCTGTGTATCCAGTGTATCTCTGTGGATGGATCTTGAGCCGGTCTCAGCCCCAGAGGCCACGGGGAGAGGAGGCAGAGGTACGACATCTGTCCCAGGCGGCGGTGATGACAGATGGGGAGGAGGGTGAAGCCGTCACACAGCTTTCCTCCGTTCTGCCATTCTTGGCATCCGTTCGCATTGAGCAGGGCTCTTTGTGTCACACAGTGCGATTACTACCCCTCGGGTTCAGCCTCAGGTGGAGGTGGGCACTTCTTGGCCTGCAGCATCCTCCAGAGTCCCCTAGCCCGTCCCTTCCCAGCCTCGTCCCCATTAAGTCCATCACACAGACATTGCTCCAGCCACACGGGACCGTGCCTGGCCCTCCATCTCCCAACCATCCTCCTTGCCCCTCCTCAAACCTGCACCTGAATGCCTTGCTGTCTCTGGAGGTGCCTAATGAAATCCACAGATCCTCCAAGACCCAGCTGAATCTCGCTTCTTCCAAGAAGCCTCCCAGATGTGTGCCGTCGGAGTTCATCTCCCACCGCCTGGGCTCCCACAAGGCTCAGAGCGGAAATCTGCCCTGTGCCAGGCCTCTTGTTTCTAACTGCGGTAAAATACATATCATACATGTTGCCACGCTAACCATTTTTAAGTGGAAATTCAGTAACATGACATTAAGTACATTCACAATGTGTACAACCATCTCCGCTACTTGTCTCCAGAAAATTTGCATCATTCCAAACTAAAACTCTATACCCATTAAACAACAAACCCCCAATACCCACTACCCAGCCCCTACTTTCTGTCTGTATGTCTTTGCCTATTCTAGGCGCCATGTGTAAGTGGAATCATACAATATTTGTCCTTTTGCGTCTGGCTCCTTCCCCCTAGCATACTGTTTTCAAGGTTCATCTGTGTTGTAGCAGGTGTGAGAATTTCATCTCTTTTTATGGCTGAATAATATTCATTGTATGCATACACCACATTTGGTTTGTTCATTCGTCTGTTGATGGACACTTGGGTCGTTGCCACCTTTTGGCTACCGTGAATAATGCCGCTATGAACATCGGCGAGCAAGTACCCGTTTGAGTCCTTGTTTTGGGAAGCTCCCTAGGTGTGAAGTTGCTGGCTCCTATGGTCATTTTACGTTTACCTTTTTGAGGAACCAGCCAGCGCCTTTACTGTCCCCCTGCACACTGACCCAGGAGTATGCAGACGGCAGAGCCCATGCTGCATTCCTTGCCACATCACGAACTCTAAAGGGGTCTTTGGGGGTCAGACAATCCCAGGTTCAAATCCCAGCTCTACTTCTCAATAGCTGAGCCTCCGTTTTCTTGTTTTCGAAGCAGATCAGAATACTTACCTCACAGGGTTGCTGTAAACCATAAGTGTATCAATAGTATGAAATGCCTGGCACACTGCAGGTGTTCGATAAATGCTTTGCCCTGCCTCCCCTCACCAACTTCTGTTTCCTCATCTGTAAAAAAGCATCCTATTTACTAAATGCCTTATAGACCCCAAATGCTTTCAGGACGACTGGGTGGAAATGTTCTGTGGCAACTTTCTTTAGAAAACATGCCCCCCCTTTTTAAAGAAGCCCATAATTCCTCCACATGCTTCCCCATCTGTTCCCCCAAATGTGATAATTAGGAAATGATGCTGTCACTTCCCAACGTGAGAAATCTGCCCCTCCCGTCCCATCTCTGAGCGACATGGCAGAAGGATGAGCAGATAGATCTTAATGTTCACAGCCGGCCCCATTCCCAGTCCCCACAGTTTTGATGTGGTTCAAAAACCAGGTCACCCTCCCCTAGGAGGCAACCTGAGGTGTGAGGCAAAAAATGCTGGTCTCAGGATATCTGAGTGCAAGGGGCTTCGAGACCACCTCAGGCACCCTCACCACTTACGGTCCTTCTCTCATGAGTCTTTCCCAGGGTCTAGAGTGGTGAGCTGCACCAGCCCTATTTAAGATTAGGGAACAAGACCCAGGGAGGCAAAGCGAACTTCTGAATAGAGCAAGTTGGTGGGAGAATCAATCAACCTCCCGAGCTCTTCCCACCCTGCTGCTGAAGATGTGGGCAGCACAGCAGGCTCCCCGTTCAGGTAGGCTAAGAGGATTTGTCTAGTCTTCACAGGAGAGGGAATGAATCTGGAACTTCAGGCTGTCCAATAATATTCCTCAAAACTTTCATGCCAACCAATCCTGTCTTCCCCTTCCCCTCATGGGCTTTTCATATTCTACCTCCTAAGCCTTTGAACATGGAGTTCCTTGTCTTAGTTCGGGTTCCTCCAAAGCAGAGCCTGAGACAAGTATTTGAGTGCCGTGACGTTTGCTCATTTGGGGAATGATCCCGGCAAGCTGGAGTAAGGAAGAGACAGGATTAGAGGGAAAGTCAGAAAGGGGTATGTTGTTGGTTTCATCATGGCAACTGGGGCCCAATCCCACCGGGAACCCTCTGAATCATGGTACAGAATTATTCCTCCAAAGGATGGAAGGCTGAGGCACATATTCTTGTCTCCCACTGGCTAAGAATTATATTTGTTATCTTTTCCTGAGTAACAGTTTTGCAGCCCAGAATTTACTGACTTAAGACAACATACATTTATTGTCTCACAGTTTCTCGGGGTGAGGAATCTGGGAGTGGCTCAGCTGCATGGTTCCAGCTCTGGGTCTCTCACGAGGTCACAGTCAGGCTGTCTGCTGGGGTTGCTGACCCCGAAGGCTTGGCTAAGCCTGAAGGGTCCACTTCCAAGATGGCACCCTCACCCAGCTGTGGGTAGAAGGCCTCAATTCCTTACCTCATGGGCCTCTCCACAGGGCTGCTCACAACATGTCTTCACCCAGAGCGATCTGAGAGAGGGGAAGAGAGAATGAGCCCCTACGATGGAGTCTGTAGTCTTATCATCTAATCTTGGAAGTGACACACTATCTATTCAGTGGCTCACTTTTGGCCACCTGATCAACTCTGGTACAACGTGGGGCACAGCACAAAGAGGCAGAGGCCACTGGAAGCCATCCTAAAGGTGTCCTACCACAAGGGTTGAACTTTAAGCCTTAACACCCTACACCCACACCCACACCCACACCCACACCCACACCCACAACCCTCTAGGCTGTACCTACTCCTGAGATGAACGAGCTCACAGTTACAGGGCTAGAAAACACAGTGGGTACTAGAAATAGGAAGCAGTCAGCAGGCACAAGAACTGTCCAGCAACAGAATGGACAGAAGTCAAGGGGACGCGGCACAGGGCACTAACAGCACTTACCTCCGTCCCATGCTGCAAAATCCTCCTCCTCTTGGCCTTCCCGCTGCCACTGATTCTGCCCCAATCACGTGCATCCCTCAAAGCCACCCTCTAGCCACACGCACACCCTGAAATCCTCCTTGACCGCCTGGCTCCCAACCCTTCACGTGGCCTTGTGTTGGTGTTCGCACAAACGCCATCAGGAACAGCCAGGATGTTTGACCCAAGGCGTCAGGGAGCACTCTTCACAGTGTTAACTGTAGTCTGAAGGACTTAGAAAGTCCTAAGGTAGGGTTGTCTAGATTGGCTGCTGTAGTGGCGAAAAGCGTCGTGAGTGCTCAGATTTGTGCTGTCTTTCTACTCTGTCCCTTCAGGGTATCAGCCTTGGCTTTAGCTAGCCCCCTTGTGCTCTAGAAATAGCTACACTTCCAGCCAACACATCCAGACACAACAATGCCCATAAATAGAAAAAAAGTGCAATTCCTTAAGGACAACTTTCTTGGAAACCCCCAGCAGACTTCTCTTCACATCTAATTGAGAAGATCTTGGTCCCCTGCCAACCCCTAAACTGCTCTCTGGCAAGGAAGATAGGATTGTCATGACCAGCCTACAGGGATCAGTGGCCACCCAAGAGCAGAAGATGGAATCCCATTCCCTGAGCACGTGGCCACGGGGAGGGGTGGATGCTCCCAGACTTGGAATTAAGCAGAGTGGGGTTCAAATCCCTACTTTGCCACCTACTTTCTCTGAGCCTCAGTCTCCTCCTTTATGAGGACAGTGAGACACACTTTGTACTATTTAAGTTAGGCTCTAGCACCTCAACATTTCTCCAATTAACTAGCCCATGGCTCACCAGTCCCGTCGCCACTGATTTGGTCCAGCCCCCTTTCCCCTTCACACACACACACACACACACACACACACACACACACACACACACACACACACAC